>NC_135188.1:20388418-20498418 GCF_041146795.1 Maylandia zebra | reverse complement strand
TTTGAGAGGTGCATAAGCCTCTTTTCAGGACAAAGTCATCTATATGCCTTTGCTTACTAGTAAAATTCTAGTAAAACAGAATGTGACTGCCCACCCTATATGCTCACTGCTCCTCCTCGCTTGTTTTCATCAGCAGCTTTTGTAGGTCATCAGGGAAGTGGCTGCTCAGTGGCGCCCAGTCTTGTTTGCTCCTGGAGTTGTTCCTCCATATTAGCAGGGCTGTCTGGATTGCATCTAAATTTGCTTGCTTCAGTGTCATAAAGCTGTTGGATTTTGTTTGAAATAGTCTTTCAGCACGGCAATTGGAAAGTTGGATCACCTAACGCTCACTGGCACATTTTCTATCCCCCTATCTTCTACCAATGATAGTGCAGTCCAAAGCAATTCATTTTGTCAGAATTTATGACGTTTGTCCGATCGGTGATCGGTGCCTATGCAATCCCCAAAATGCGCTGGCATGATGTCAGGGCAGCATGGGTGCAAGAAACTTCTTTTGCCGATGCCCATGATGCCGCTGTTCTGAGAAACCGACCTACTTTGGCACATCGTTTCTACCCCTATTATAATTTGACGCGACTTCTGACTAATCAACCCCTAACCCCCTGTAAATTAGGGGTTTGTGTTACGCACAGCATATGCACAGAAACAACGGGTAGGATGGTTTGTGAGGTAGGATATATTCCCAGAACACCACCCTTGGTAACAGCCCATGTCACCCATATCAAAAACCACCACTTCGTGTCCCACAGGCTGTCTTGCAGGATGATTGGGAAAAACGGTGACCGACTATGGATTTTAAAGGTTGTATAAAGCACACTGTATATGCAATACAGTGTGCTTTATACAATACAATACATTTAATTTAACTGGACAATGGAATTAAGCTGTGTGTGAACTCTCATTTGTTTGTTGCCAGCTTGAGCCAAACTGGGAACAAGACAGAATTAGAAAAGAGTGTTATTAATCAGAAATGTATTACATATTTATGTAGCTGATAATTCTTGTCCTTTTATTTACAAGAATTTAATATAGTTTTTAGTACTTGGATAAGTTTTAGTGGATTCATTTGAAAAGTTGAGATTAAATGGCATGCCACCAGAATCCAAACTGTCATGGTCCTGAGTCTGAGGACTCAGTGTTTTGTGTTTCGTTATGCTTTTGTTCATTCCGAGTGTGTATTCTGTTGTGATTTTGCCATTTGTTAGGTTTCTGTTCTTTGCCTGCCTGCTTCCACTTCTCTGTGTTCCCTCTGTCTGTCCATGGTGTTATTGTGTCTGCTCATGAGTCTGCCTGTCATGTTCAGTGTCCTGTCTGATTCTCTGTGTCTGTTAGTTTCCTGTTTTATTCTGAAAGTTCATGTCTCATGTCAGTGTGTTCAGTTTTACCTCTCCCCTGTCTCGTTAGCCTTATTGCTCCCAGCTGTGTCTCCCTCCTGTGGCCCATTCCCTGATTACTCCCCGTGTATTTAAGCCCTGTGTTTTCCTGTGCTCTCTGTCGCGTCGTCTGTTTAACGCCGTGTCCGTCTGCATCATTCTGTGTAACCTGGTGTTTAGTCTGCGTCTCGCCGCCATCTTTCATTGTGTATTTTGTTCCTCCCCCTGTGCGTGTTTGGTTTAAGTTGAGTTCTTTAGTTTTCCCCAGTTTAGGTTGGTTTACTCCCCGCTCTGCTCCTCCTGTTTTTGTCCCCTTATCACCTCTGCAAATAAATATTCACTCGCACCCCAGTCAGTGCCTGCATCTTGGATCCTTTACTCAATTCACCGACGCGACCACAAGATGGATCCAGCGGTCTTGGCCGGGGAGAGCGACCTCACACGTGCCCTACGCCTGGTGGACTGGGTAACCCACACCTCCAATGCACGAGCGAAGGTTGTGGGGATAAATGCCGTTGAGGCTATCCTGGCCGGAAATCCTTATCTCCACCAGGTCCGGGGATTTACAGACTTAATCGCTGAGCTGCATAAAGCCCGGGAAGCGGTGCAAGCTCGGGAAGTAGCGGATTCTGCCCAGCAACAATGGACTATGACCGCCACAAAGCATCCGTCTCAGATTCACCCACCGGAGGTTTCATGGCCCGACCCCCCAGAGGATTTTCCCTGCCTGTCGGAGCCGTCAGCGGTGGGGAGGAAACATTCGCGCCACCGGCGCTTCACCCCACAGCCGGATTCAGGGACTCCTGTGCAACCAGCTGTGGTGAGTTTTAAGGACGCTGGTGCTTCTGGGACTGTGTTTTCTGGGGCTGTTCATGGGGAGGGTAAAGACAGTACACGGTGTTTACCTACCTTCGTGGTAACTAACCTCTCACAAGTAACTGACTGTGTTTCATCCACTCCACCACCAACTCCAGTCTCACTTCAACCTGTACATCAGCCTTTAGCCAGTTCATTAGCCCAGCCTGCATCTATTCCATTAGCCCGGTCACCCGCTCCCTCCATACTGGACGCTGTGTCTGTGCCACCCATTTTGAACCCCGTTCCTAGCACCCATTTTGAGCGGAGAGACAAACGCATTAAAACCACTCTAGTTTCTCAGAAACTGGCTAATTTAGAGACTGTTACTCGCCCCAGGGCCTCCCCAGAGGCTGGGTCTCAGCCCCCAGCAGACTCTGGACCCCTGGCGGTCAAGAAGCCAGCTGAGGACCGCACCCAGCCGTCGCTGCCTGAGCAGACTCAATGCTCTGTGCAGCTGCAGTCTGCCATGTGTTTGCCAGAGGCCCGTGTGCCTGCTGGTTCTGTTCTGTCCCTGCCAGAGGTCTCCGCACCTGCTGGTTCTGTTCTGTCTCTGCCAGAGGCCCGTGTGCCTGCTGGTTCTGTTCTGTGTGTGCCAGGGGCTCCAGTGCCCACTGGGTCTGAGACTGTTTTTGCTGGGGGGCCCGAGGAGCCCGTCCAGCCATCAGCTGCAGTCTCATCACCAACTGCAGTCTCATCACCAGCTGCAGTCTCATCACCCTCGCCTGCTGCGGCCTCAGAGTCTTCGGCCTCGCCTGGTCCGGTTTCAGCATCTGCTTTGTCTTCATCCTCGTCTGGTCCAGCCTCCGTGTCTTCATCCTCGTCTGGTCCAGCCTCCGTGTCTTCATCCTCGTCTGGTCCAGCCTCCGTGTCTTCATCCTCGTCTGGTCCAGCCTCTGCATCCTCGTCTGGTCCAGCCTCTGCATCCTCGTCTGGTCCAGCCTCTGCATCCTCGTCTGGTCCAGCCACTGCTTCATCATCCTCGTCTGGTCCAGCCTCCGTGTCTTCATCCTCGTCTGGTCCAGCCTCTGCATCCTCGTCTGGTCCAGCCACCGCTTCATCATCCTCGTCTGGTCCAGCCTCCGCGTCTTCATCCTCGTCTGGTCCAGCCTCCGCGTCTTCATCCTCGTCTGGTCCAGCCTCTGCATCCTCGTCTGGTCCAGCCTCTGCATCCTCGTCTGGTCCAGCCTCTGCATCATCATCCTCGTCTGGTCCAGCCTCTGCGTCATCATCCTCGTCTGGTCCAGCCTCCGTGTCTTCATCCTCGTCTGGTCCAGCCTCCGTGTCTTCATCCTCGTCTGGTCCAGTGTTGGGGGAAAACTCTGTAAAAGACCCAGGAGAAATAAAGACACAATGAGACAAAGTTACTTTCTTTATCAAACGTGTACACGGGTGAGCTGCTAAGGACAACTCACACCATGCACAGTGGATTGGTAATTTTTATAGGCACAGAGCACAGAGACAGTGAGAACAGGATAACAAATAATAAACAGATAAAATAAAACAACTCCATATATGGTGCTAGTCTCGTCAGCAGAGAGCTAGGGAAGATAAAACAATCTAAAACAATATGTCCCAGAAACAAGATGTGTTTGCTGGGAAAGTCTAAAAAGATAATTCTAAACTAATCTAACCATAGGCAAAGGGCAGACAAAAGGCATCATAGAACATTTAAAAGAAGGTAAAGAAACATAGAAACATTTTTCCTGTAACATTCCCTCCTGTTTTAACTTATTTTAAATGTATACAACAATTGTCTGTGAAGGTTATTTATTAAGTATCTTAAGCAATTTTTAAATTTTTCAAAATGTCAGCATAGCAGAAATGGAAGTCATTTGGTCTAAAGAATAAAACAAAAGAAAATAATAAAAAGAAAAACATAGTAAATGAAAATCATAGTAAATGAAATAACAAGTGGAATAAACAAGAAAAAATAATAAAACTACAAAAAATAAAGGATAAAAACCTTATATTTTAAAACGAAAACTACAAAAAATAAAAGGATGAAAACTAAAATGAAAACTTTGTATTTAAAAATGATGAAAACCTAATATGTCAAATGAAAACTTCAAAAAATACAAGGATGAAAACCTTATATTTTAAAATGATGCAAACCTTAAATTGAAAACTTTATATGTAAAATAATGAAAACTTCATATTTAAAATGAAAACTTCAAAAAATAAAAGGATGAGAACTTTATATTTAAAATAAAAAACTTTATGTTTAAAACTGAAGACTTCAAAAAATAAAAGGATGAAAACTTGCATAACCTACTAATGTTTTAATCAGTGCATGATCACTTGACAAGTCATTTTTAATCACCACGTCATTTATTAGCAGCTAGTACAAGTTCTCCTCTAACAGAATTGCAACGGGATGTTGTTCTTCTTCAGGCACGGCAACATAAGCAGTCATTGTAGTTGTTATCATCTGTGAAATCATTACTCTTAGGCATGGCAACACACACAACACTAATATGAGCAGTGCTATCATGATGAGACCTAGAAGGAAAAATGGCTTTGCTACAGCAGCCAGCCATGAACCGCTGAACAGCCAGTCCAGCCAGCTTTGTGCTGTAGCTGCTCCAGGTGTGTGTTCAGTGACATATTTTTGCAGAGCGGTCAAATTCTGCAAAGCTTCATAAATGTCTCCTCCAGTTTCGTATCCATCAGGGATAAAAGTGCAACATGTTTCCCCGATCAGCTTGCAAACTCCTCCTTGTGATGCTGTTAGCAGGTCTAGTGTCAGTCTGTTCTGCAGCACCATCGTTCTGATGGCCTGCTGTTCTCCTGCTAAGGCGGTTCCCAGGGTCTTAGTCAAGTTGATGTGTCGTAGCAGAGCATATCGGTTGATTTCCACATGATCCCGCACCTCGGCAACTCCAATGCCGGGGATCAAGCTCTGTAAGAATTTCACTCCACCTCCCCAGATGCGAAACTCTCCCGGCACTCCAGTGTCCACGGTAATGCCGAAAGAATTGGGTGAGGTGAAGTCCACTTCACGTCTCTGTCGGCGGCTTGGGTGATGTGCAACACGTTGCATGAAGAAAACGTGATCTGATAATTCCACCAGGGCGCACAGACCTCCCCAACCTTCAGGGAGTGACAGATAAGCCTTGTTGCCACATAGGAAGTACCAGTCAGCCAAAACTCTGGTTCCTCTGCTGCTGGGTGCCGTCCGTGCACATCCTGTCTGGTACTGAGTCTTTGTTTGTAGTGGCATTCGGTAGCTGTAGTCGGAGCGACAGTTTAGGCTCATCAGCGTTGTGTCACTGGCACAGGTGGCGTTGATTGAACAGGCCATACACTTCCTCTCGTTCCTTGGTGGGCAGAAAGTGTATATGTACTTACATAGGTGTGTAGGCAGCTCCCCCACTGCCCGTGATCCATTGTTCATCACACATACTGGCAGTTGTGATGCATTCAGTTTGTTCAGTAGAATTACATCAGGCAGTGGGTCTGAGACTTGGGGCCAGGTCAGTAGGTAGGTCTGTCCGGAACAGTTCACATTTGTGAGTGACGATGACCTCCAGGTTGCTTTTGCTGGGATGCTGTAGTTGGCTTTGGACCAAAGAGTACCGTAGCCTGGATGTGTTGCCAGGCCCAACAGGCACCAACTGCGATCTTCAGGTATGCTGTACGGCCACAGGCCAGACGTCTGTGAGGATAGGGGCATATGGGTACATGCATAGCAGTCAGTTTTGTTATTCAAATGAGCTGTAGTGTTCATAAACTGCCACCAGAAGTTAGTGGCGTAGCCATGGGGAAACTTGGTGTACTTTCCTTTGTCATACAGTGTCTGCCTTTTCTCCATATAGCGTGACTTGTTGTCCCTCACGGAAGCAAAGGTGAGGAGCCCGGCCATGGTCAGGGCCGCTGCAGTTGTTAAGAGCCACCACCTCATGACGACGGAACACACCCTCCTGTCGCGAGTAGACCCCCCGGCCAGGAAAGCTGACCCCTCCACCGGGCGAGATCACAACAAGTGGGCAAGCCTGCCGTCAGCTGTGTTTAGATGGCTTCACTGACTCGCCTGCAGTGACTCTGATGGATCCAGGATGGTCGTTCCGCAATTTTGCAAGCGGTCGGTGTAGTGAGGAGGACTTGGTATGGCCCCTCCCACCTGGGTGTGCTCCAGTTTTTCCTTTGGAGCACCTTGATCAGAACCCAGTCACCGGGCTTTAGTCTGCAAGACACTGGAGAAACATCATCAGGTTGTTGATTATGTACAATGATCTCTTTGTTTTCTAACAGCTTAGACATCCATTCTGCTAATGTGTTTTCTCTGATTGCTTTGTCTATTGGTTGACTGGTAATAGGCAGTGGAAACGGCCTGCCATGAATGATTTCAAATGGAGTTAGTTTATGGGAGCCTTGTGTTAAGCGCATCCACATTTTCACTAAACCCAAACATTCAGGCCACGGCCTTCCTGTTTCTGCCATGCATTTCCTGAGCCTTTGTTTTATAGTGCCGTTAGTTCTCTCTACAAGGCCTGCGCTCTGAGGGTGATAAGCACAGTGGTGTTTTATGCTGAAACAGAGTGCTTCAGAGACCTTAGTGATGACATCATTTACAAAATGAGTGCCGTTGTCTGATCGTATCAAAGCTGGGATGCCATATGTGGGTATGAAGTGATTGCACAGGCACTTTGCTACTGAAATTGCATCTGCCTTTTTCACTGGATAGATTTCCGGCCACTTTGAGAACACGTCTATAACCACTAGGGCGTATTTTGACCCTTGACATTCGCTTAGTTCAATAAAATCCATATGAATTGTGTGAAAAGGATGAGGCGGAGTTGGAAAACGGCCTCTTTTTGGTCACAGGTTACCCTGAGCATTATATATTATATTTTTGACACGTCATGCACGTTCTGACAAATTGTTTTGCTGAAGTTTCAAAATTTACAGTGTAGAAATGAGAGTTGACAATACAGGTCATTCCCCCCGATGACAAATGCGTACAGCCATGAGTCACTAATGCCGCCATCTTGTGGAGCGATTTTGGCAACACTGGCTTGCCATAACACATCATTAAATCGTTTGTCAGAACTGCACCGTGTTTTAGCCATTTTGCCTGCTCTGCTGTGCTCGCTGCTTTTTGTTCACTTTGCAACACATCCAGTGGAATCTGATGCGTGTTTACTGCCATCAGTGTCATGTTTGTCTTTTGTGCCGCCTGTTTTGCGGCACTGTCAGCAAAATTGTTGCCTGTAGTAATAAAAGAGCTATCAGTTTTGTGTGCTGCACATTTACACAATGCGAGTTGTTGTGGTAAATTTATTACAGTCAGCAGGCGTTGTAAGAGGCTGGCATGCTGGACTGGCTTACCGGTTGATGTAATCATTCCTCTGTTTTGCCAGAGCTTTGCAAAATGATGCACAGCAGAGAAAACATACTGGCTGTCTGTATAAACGTTTATTTGTTTATCTTTGTGTATTTCACATGCACGAATAACAGCTATCAGCTCAGCGCTCTGTGCAGAATATGAAGAAGAAAGTGGTTTTGCTTCTATTATTCTACTGTCTGTGGTCACTGCGTAACCTACACAATTTCGGCCTGTGTTGTCTTTAGAGGCTGATCCGTCCACAAAGACATCAGTAAAACCAGCTTGTGGCTCAGCATGGATGTCAGGGCGGGGTTTGGTGTCTTTGTCTAATTCTGCATGGCAGTTGTGCACATCTCCATCAGCTGGTGTGCTCACCAGAGTCCCTGGATTCAGTGTGCCACATTTTTCCAGTGTGATGTGAGACTGTGATAGTAAAATGCCTACATACGATAGCTGTCTGGCATGAGTCAGGTAAGAGAGATCGGCTTGCAGCAGTATAGATGTGACAGCATGCGGGACCTTGACAACTAGTTTGTGCCCTAAGACAATGTCTGCTGACTTCTTTACTGCTTCTGTGGCTGCTGCACAGCTTTGGACGCAAGTCGGCAGGCCCGAAATTACAGCGTCTAACTTACACGAGTAGAATGCTAGAGGCCGCTGTTTGTCACCAAAAGCCTGTGTCAGAACTGCCTTCATGTAGCCGGCCCCCCCATCAACATGCAGCACGAAAGGCTTGTCATAATCAGGTAGGGCCAGGACTACATTTGTTTGTAAAGCCACCTTTAGGTTAGTAAATGCTGTGTCTGCCTCTACCGTCCACGTTATTGTGTCGCGCAAAGCGAGGTTTTTGCCATAAATCATGTCTTGGAGTGGCTGAACTGTTAGTGCATACTCTGGAATCCAAGCTCTACAGAAATTACACAAACCTAAAAAACTCATCATCTGTTGTTTTGTTTTAGGTTTGGGTGTGTTTTGCACTGCCAGCTTTCTGGTTCCCAGCAGTGTTTTGCCCTGGCCTGTGAGTGTGTGTCCGAGATATGTAACGTTATCACTCCACAGCTGCAGTTTGTGTTTTGAGACTTTGTGGCCCTGTTCAGCCAAATGCTGTAGCACAGCAAGTGTGTTGTCTCTGCACGCCTGCTGTGTGTGACCGGTTATTAAAATGTCATCTACATACAGCAAGTATTGACCTAACTGTGGGAGCTTACAGCTAGACATTGACTTCTTCAATGCTTCTGCATAGAGGGTTGGGCTATTCTGAAAACCCTGGGGCAAACGAGTGTATGTGTACCTCTGACCCTCAAAGGTGAAGCCAAACAATGGCTGTGAGTCTGGATGTAGTGGAACTGAGAAAAAGGCGTTTGAAAGGTCGATTACTGAGAACCACTGTTCGTTCGGTGTGACCTGATTTAAAATAGTGTGTGGATTAGCAACCACAGGTGGGATTTGTTCAGTCACTTCGTTTATAGCTCTCAGGTCATGTACTAGACGGTATGCACCCGCGATAGCTTTTTTAACAGGAAAGATAGGAGTGTTACAGGTGGCTGTCTTTGTTTTTATTAAAATTCCTGCCTTTTCCATGTCTGCTATCACTGGGCGAATGCCATGTCTAGCCTCAGTAGTGAGTGGGTATTGAGATATCAGTGGTCTGTGTTTTGAGAGAGGTTTTACTCTTACTTCATCTGCATTTTTTATAAGGCCTACATCAGCAGGGCCTGTAGACCAGAGAGTTTTAGGCAGCTGAGCTAGTGCTGCCTGATGTCATTCAGTTAATTGTGCATGTGTTTCAGCGGCATCGGCTAGGTGTACAGCGGGCCTGACTGCGACCAGCCAACCCAGTGTGTGTCGGAAACAACCCGTCCGGCGGCCTTGAAGCCAGCCTTCATGAGTGTCTTCCGTTTTTTCATAAGTGTCTGCTTCAACCCTGGCTAATACTTTTCCTAAATCCTTCCACTCTGAGTCAATGTTATGCGCTACAGACACGTGTGGCTTAGGCATGCGGTTCAAAGCCCTCACGGCTGCTGATTGGATTACAGAACACACTGCATCTCCCGACTTTGTGACATACAGGTGCTGTAAGGTCAAACTCTGTTGCCCTAGCTTCCACACTTGCTGATCATAAAGTGGGTCTGGGCCTGGAGTTTGTTTAAATCTCAACGTGTTGTGATACTCGGTGGGTTTCTGAAAAGAGGATGTGGCGGGTGTATATTTGCGGGCCACATTGTGTAGTTTTGTGAGCTCTGGCAATTCGAGAGTCCAGTAATAATGTGGGACACCGTGGCCTTGAGAGAGACACACGTTGCTGCTGTGTGCCGTGTTAATGCTATCTGGCTCTGGAGTGTTGTCATTTAGCATGCATTCAGCAATCATGCCATTCTCTTCCGGTATCACGCCTATCTTGAGTTTTGTCAGAGCGTCTCTTCCTAGAAGGTTTACTGGGCATGACGGGTCATATATGCATTTAATGAAGCACCTGCGGCCACTTTCTGTATGTATTAGTTCTAAAGGGGCAGTTAGTTGTTGTACAGTGGTGTGGCCTGTGGCTGACTTCACAACTAATGTATCTTTTGAGTACTGTAAGTTCTTAGGTGCCTGCCTCAAAACCGTTTTACATGCTCCTGTGTCGCATAACATTTGGATTGGTTGCCCGTTCACATGGATTAGCAGCGTTGGTTTGTATTCTGACCCTAATAGCAATTGTTCTATGTTAAAAACTTCCCCTCCCTCATCAATGTTCATGTCTTGTGTGCTGTCTAGTCACATGTCGTTGTTCTCCATAGATTCGCCACTGTTTTGCCTGTCATTGTTCCTCCTACTATTATGTGTCTGTGGCTTACTTCTGCACTCTCGTTCAAAGTGACCTTGTTTTCCACAGTTGAAACAGGCATTGTCTCTTTCATATCTGCTGTCTCTGTTTCTGTGTCTGCGGCCTTGCTGTCGATTACCTTGCTTCCCTTTCTGTCTCTGATAGCCTCCCGAAAATGCAAGGAAACCTGTCTCTGAATCTATGGTGAAGACGTCAGCCTTATTTTTCTGTTTGTGCACTTTTGTGGCGTGTTCAGCATGTAACAGGGCATCTGGCAGGTTGCCAGTGTTCATTGTGACCCAATGTTTCTCTACATGTGCTCTGATTGGTGGGAGCAGGCCATTTAGAAATGCATTTTTTAATTGCTGCTGGAATGGCGTTGCATCGCCATCGGCATAATCTAAACCTGAATGCTGCCTAAAAACTGGGCGCAGGCGGTCTAAAAAGTCTGATGCAGTTTCATTTTCTTTCTGTTTCACCTCTCCTATTTTATTGTAGTTTGGCTTGGGGGCCAGCTGTAGTTTCACACGTTCATAGAAGTTATGTAGTTGGCCTTCTAATTCAGGGTCACCTGCACGCAGGGGTTGTGGTCCGTTGCCGACCACTAAAGAATCTAAAGGATTATTAATTGCCCCCCCAGTGAAAGAGCCTTTCACTGAGCCAAACTTCAAACCTAAAAGATCTTGAAGTACCTGGTACATTTCATGACCGTTTAAATACCACTGAGTCCTAATTGCTTCAACTGCTCTCTTCCATGTGTCAAAACCATCATACAGGGGCGGGACATCTTTAAGAACATTTTTGCGATCCTCATGTGACCATGGTCTAAACACAAGAATTGTGGGGTGTGCGTCTTGATGCCCCATAGGTCCAATCGGCTGACCATATCTGGGGTTAGGTGAACTTATTAATGGAAATACTCCTGGGGGGCTTGGGGGGTCAGGCCATATTTCCCTGCCTACATGATCTTCCCCTATATCTGCTTCAGGTGCTTGTGTTAATGACATTTTAGCTAAATCTGCCTGCACTGAACCGTAAGGGTTATTCACAGCTGCATCTTTGTCTGTATGCTTGGGAGTTGATGCAGAGGCAGTAACATAGGGGGGAGGGGCTGCAGCCGTTGCTTCAGGCACCTCACAGCTTTGCTTTTGTTTTTTATTCTGTCTCTTTTCTCTATTCTCAGCACGTCTCTGTTGCTCTTTTTTCCATGCATCTAGGAAAGTTAATTCATTTGTGCGTTTTCCTTTCTTTCTAAGATTTGTGGTTGCACTTATTTCCTTTAATAAGCTATCTTTGAGCTGTGTTAAAGCTGCGGGGCTGCACGTACCCTCCCACCCAGGACATGACGTCTTTTTAGGATTACGCCATCTCCTTGTGCTGATTTTTTCTGCACCTGGATATTTATTTTCTATCCACTGTTCGTCATTAATGAATTTTTGTGTATACTGCCCATTATTGGCAACAGGTTTAGAGGTTTTATTCCCCATTTTTCCAATTTTTTTATTATTTAGTGTATCTTACTTATGTATTTATTTATTTATTTATTTTTATTTATTTATTTATTTATTTATTTATTTATTTATTTATTTATTTGTACACTGGCAATACAGCTGCTATCCACCTTCGCTGGTATGAGGAATGAGAGTGGTTGTTCACACGCCCTTCTACTTTCGGACTATTTCCAAAAGCGGTGTGAACTTTACGAGGCGGAACTCGACCGTTCTCCCAAACCACCAGCACTTCAGCGAACAGCAGTGAAAGAAAAACACAGTAGGAGCGGCTCAGTCTCTTATTGGACCGTGAAAAGTCAGCTTGCTCCGTTAGTTACAACAATACACACATACATTCACATTCACACTTATTCGCGCGATCGGAACCCTTATAATAAGGGGAGCTGCCAGTCTTTCTGTAGACGAGCTACTTATTCCCTTGACCCAGCTGGGGGAGCTACTCAGAGCTCCAAACCTAACCCACAAGAGTGGGGAGCTTCCAGTCGACGAGCTCCAAGCTACCAGCCGACGAGCTACTTTAAACCCACAGAAGTGGGGAGCTTCCAGTCGCGACGAGCTACTTTCGCTATTTTAAATTCCCTGAATTTAAAATACGTTTTTACGCAAGATTGTGTCAGTGTGTCTGTATCTACCTGGTCAGTGTCGCCGGGTCTGGTCCACCTCGATCGGGCCCCACCACCGTGGGTCGCTTTCTAAGAACGTTGGCCAAGACTCGAATTTAACGCCCTTGGTCTTTGACCACACACCTAGTGTGTGGGCTGTCGACAGACGAACAACGTGGACTGGTCACGGAGATGGGACACGATGGAGGTGCTCCGGCTCCGAAGGACCAAGAAATGTTGGGGGAAAACTCTGTAAAAGACCCAGGAGAAATAAAGACACAATGAGACAAAGTTACTTTCTTTATCAAACGTGTACACGGGTGAGCTGCTAAGGACAACTCACACCATGCACAGTGGATTGGTAATTTTTATAGGCACAGAGCACAGAGACAGTGAGAACAGGATAACAAATAATAAACAGATAAAATAAAACAACTCCATATATGGTGCTAGTCTCGTCAGCAGAGAGCTAGGGAAGATAAAACAATCTAAAACAATATGTCCCAGAAACAAGATGTGTTTGCTGGGAAAGTCTAAAAAGATAATTCTAAACTAATCTAACCATAGGCAAAGGGCAGACAAAAGGCATCATAGAACATTTAAAAGAAGGTAAAGAAACATAGAAACATTTTTCCTGTAACATCCAGCCTCCGTGTCTTTATCCTCGTCGCCTGGTCCGGCTCCAGCATACTCATCAGCATCGCCTGGTCCGGCTCCAGCATACTCATCAGCATCGCCTGGTCCGGCTCCAGCATCTTCATCAGCATCGCCTGGTCCGGCTTCTGCTCCAGCATCCTCATCATCCTCGCCTGGTCCAGCTTCTGCTTCAGCGTCCTCATCAGCTTCGTCTGGTCCAGCCTCCGCCTCCGCCTCCGCCTCGTCTGGTCCAGCCTCCGCTTCGCCTGGGGCTGCAGGGGCCACGCAGCCTTCAGGTCCCCTACTACCACCTCCACATCGTCGGTCATCTGCCAGGCCGCTTGTTGGACATCTCCGCCACCGTGGACGCCCTCCTGAACGCCCTCCTGAACGCCGCCACTACCTTCCACGTGGCCGGCCTCCGGACCTGCCCCACTGCCGCTGCCTTTCACACGGTCGGCCCCCGGAACTGAACTGTTTTGGCCTCCGGGTCGGCCCCCTGACCTTGTCCGTCTGGGCCTTTTCGGACTGTGTCCCTCCGTCCTGGACCCCCACCGCCCGCCCTGGCCGGGTCGTTTTCTGTTTTTTGGTTCGTGGGGTTTTTTTTTGGTTTTGGTCCGTTTTTGTGTTTCTGTTGGGCTGTCGGGTGCCAGCCCTTGAGGGGGGGGGGGGGTACTGTCATGGTCCTGAGTCTGAGGACTCAGTGTTTTGTGTTTCCTTATGCTTTTGTTCATTCCGAGTGTGTATTCTGTTGTGATTTTGCCATTTGTTAGGTTTCTGTTCTTTGCCTGCCTGCTCCCACTTCTCTGTGTTCCCTCTGTCTGTCCATGGTGTTATTGTGTCTGCTCATGAGTCTGCCTGTCATGTTCAGTGTCCTGTCTGATTCTCTGTGTCTGTTAGTTTCCTGTTTTATTCTGAAAGTTCATGTCTCATGTCAGTGTGTTCAGTTTTACCTCTCCCCTGTCTCGTTAGCCTTATTGCTCCCAGCTGTGTCTCCCTCCTGCGGCCCATTCCCTGATTACTCCCCGTGTATTTAAGCCCTGTGTTTTCCTGTGCTCTCTGTCGCGTCGTCTGTTTAACGCCGTGTCCGTCTGCATCATTCTGTGTAACCTGGTGTTTAGTCTGCGTCTCTCCGCCATCTTTCATTGTGTATTTTGTTCCTCCCCCTGTGCGTGTTTGGTTTAAGTTGAGTTCTTTAGTTTTCCCCAGTTTAGGTTGGTTTACTCCCCGCTCTGCTCCTCCTGTTTTTGTCCCCTTATCACCTCTGCAAATAAATATTCACTCGCACCCCAGTCAGTGCCTGCATCTTGGATCCTTTACTCAATTCACCACACGACTGCTGTGCAGCCGTGACACAAACAACCAGTTGGCGGCTGTTAGCATGCGGCTAACTGTAAACGCGATCCTTATCTTGTTTATGCAGCGTTTTAAAATCACAATGTTGGCTCTCCACTACATGACAGCTGCCAATGAAGTTACATTTTGGTGAATACTTGCAGTACAACACTGATAGCACCTTTGCTACATCTCTTTAGTAAGAATAAAAAACAACAACAAAAAAAAAAACCATGAGATGATGTGTCGTCCTATGTTTAAGGAGAGATCAATCACGTGTTTGCCCTCTTTCTTTCTTTCTTTGGTGCACTGGGGAGGTGTGGGATACGTACTGCATAAAGTTCCTGAAGTCAAAGTAGGATGAAACGTGGAGCAGTTGGGGAGCTGATCCATCCTTAACGCTCTGGAAGCGACTGCCATCGTTAGTAGTAATGATGTTTATCTACGGCTGGTGAACAGTACATTTGTACTTTACTGTTACCAGCTGGTATTCACTGTCTCACAAAGTTTAATATTTACAGCCTTCAAAAATAAGAATCTTCCGTTGATAAAATTAGTTTCAAGCAGGGGCGATTCTAGGATCAGAGCTTTGGGGGTGCTGAGCACCCAGAGAGCTGCCCAGCCAAGCAAGATAAACTTTACATGTCACGATGAGACTTCTTCCCTGTCTCTTTCAGTCCCTGCATCCTTAAATGTCTCCAGTTGTCCCGAGTTCACTATGACTGTCTCCTTGGTGCATTTAAACACCTGTTCCTCCCTGTCCTTGTCATCTGTTGTCTTCGTCTCTGTTATCAGTCATCAAAATTTTACCATCTCTGTGCAAGTCTGCAAATTTCTTTATTAAATCATAAGATTCTTAAATTCATCAAGTCTCTCTGCCTGGATCCTCGTCACAAAACATGACATCACTGTTTTGTACATTTTAACACAATTGAATCCCCACATTCATGAAAGAAAACCAGAACACTTTTTTGAAAAGTCTGGAACAAAACTAGAGATGGACCGATCCGATATTACGTATCGGTATCGGTCCGATACTGACCTAAATTACTGGATCGGATATCGGAGAAAAATAGAAAATGTAATCCGATCCATTAAATATCACGAAAGCACCTCACAAAACTTGCAACACGCTGTAACTCACCTCAGAACGTTAGCACGTCGGAGCAGTATGCATCACGTGATAGAGCGGCTGTGGCATGCGGGACCTGTCGGTGGTCTGGATAGCATTTGGAGCTTCGCTAGCAACCTGGCATTTCATCTCCGACAAAGTTATCCCCGAGAGAAGTAAAGCAAGTGTGTAAGTCCATCTCTGAATGTTTGTAAAGCATTCCTGTGTTAAGCTTAACAAGCGACTGCCTCTCGCTCTCCGGCTGCTACTTCAATCGTGAAACTGATCAGCTGATCGGGTTTTCTGTCGCGAGTCCGTCTCTCTTGTTTGTTTTTGGTCCACTTTGCGCCAGAAAGAGGAAACCAGCGGCTGAACAACAGCAGCACGTTTAAGCTTGATAAGCTGTTGTTACAATTTATTTAATATTACTTTCTACACCAGGATCTTTTTCTACGTAGCTGACGGCTGGTAACTGTGCAGGGGCGGATCTAGCAAAGTTTAGCCAGGGGGGCCGATAGGGCATTAACTGGGAAAAGGGGGCACAAAGACATACTTTTCTTTCTTATTCTCATTTAAAATGTCGAGCTGTTAATAAATAATTATCTTACACCCAAAGTTTTAATTTGATGTAAAATGAATAGAAGTCAATTACTGTATATAGTGACTATAAAGTCTAATATATATATACCCTAGTAAGCTATAGTACTTTTTACTTTGGGAAGGTACCATCTGTGCAGTCTGCAATTTTGTTGAAGAAAGATGTTGAATCTATTTAATATTTCTTGAAAAATAATTGATTTCTGTGCATTTTCTTTCACACTGCATCAAATTAAGGTTGATTACGTCGATTAAGCATCATGAGGTGGAGCGTGAGGGGTGGTTCCCTATTTTTTATTTATTTATTTTTGTTGTTGCTGGGAGTTGGAACCCTATTAGTTAGGTTGCTTAATATTTACGCTAAGTACTCTTTAAAATACCAGAATAGGGAGGATGGTGTAGGTCTAAGTTTATTAGATTGATCAGTATTGCTGAACTATGAAATATTTTTTTTGTATACAGGTATAACAGAATAGCTTTAGTGTAGTTGTTGTTTTAAACTTGAGTATGAACTTGCAGACTTGCAAAATGCAGCAAGATATTTTAAAAAACAGTTTTGTTGATTAAAAAACACTATATCGGATTCATATCGGTATCGGCAGATATCCAAATTTATGATATCGGTATCGGTATCGGACATAAAAAAGTGGTATCGTGCCATCTCTAAACAAAACCATCAAATCTGATAAAGGTTATTTAAATTCTGCAAAAGAAGAATGTATTGGAATAAAAAAAAAAATATATATATATATATATATATATATATATATATATATATATATCTATATCTATATATATATATATATATATATATCTATATCTATATCTATCCTAACCGTAATTACTGGGGGTGGGGGGGACAATGAATGACACCAATAGTGAGTAAAAATTCAAATTCAAATTTTATTTGTCACACACACACAACCATACACAGTATGACATGGGGGTGAAATGCAAAAAGTAAACAGTATAATACAGATACATAAAAAACACTCCCAAAACAGAATAAATTATTACAAAATATTAATAAAAAACTATTAAGATGGAGGCAACTTTGCCTGTGGTACAATGTATTCAGTGTATGAAAAAATCTTTACTGCAGATACTAATTTTACTAATTTAATAATAATAATTTTGTGTTTAAAGGTTTATGACTTTCATGCTTTCATAGTGGTACTTAGGAGAGCTTGACATTTTTATCAGGTGGTACACACTGTAAAAAGTTTGAGAAACACTGATAAGTGTATGTGTGCTTTTAAAAAACATTTAAAGCTGCAGTACAGAATCTTTGAAACAAGCTTAAAACATTTTTAGAATATAAACAGAGCATCTGCTTCTCTTTACAGCTCCTCACTCCACCAGGGCTGTTTGGCACTTTCTGATAGTGTGCAAATGTGATGTACGTACTGCGGCAGTCATACAGACAACTGGACGGTCCAAAAGTTGGCCGACCTATTACTGGCTGAGGTTTCAGTAGAGTTGTGGCTGAACCACATAAAAATATATCATTAATTTTAATCTCCGCAATCAATGATAATGTTTTGTTGGAATGTTGTTAAAGAGGGTCAAAAATGTTTCAACCCAGTTTGTTTTGCAGATTCTGTGTAGCAGCTTTAATATAGGGAGGACACAACTTCCAGATTGTGTGAAATCAGTTTTTTCTCTTTGTCAGTTTAACAGTTTCTGTTTTGCCTGTCACTGTTCCCTGTCTGTTTTCTTACCTGGATCTTTCTGACCTTGTACTTTCTCCTCCTGTAGCAGTCCCTCGGACCAAGGAAGAAATAGAGAGAGCCTCGACGGGTGCAGTAATTTTTACTTTGAGATTCATTCAGAATCTAACAGTGCTGAGGTGCGCCAATGCACCGTGAAAACTAAACAGAAACACAAAATACATTTTCTTAGACGCTTATTACAAATATGAACTCAAATAAAGCAGAAAATACAACAAAATATCAATTAAGCAAACAAATACAACTTAAAACATGTACCTCGCTCCGCATTCCAAGGGCTGCAAATTGTTAATTTCGCTAGAGTCCGGTATCACGCTGCTTTGCGCTTCATTGAGAGCTGCCTACTGGGACATGTGCGCCACAAAACCGGTCTGAGCTGGAAGTGCAGCTTGCCGCTAACTAAGCAACAGAGCCCTCTACTGCAGTGGTCCCCAACCTTTATTGCGCCACGGACCGGTTTATGCCCGACAATATTTTCACGGACCGGCCTTTAAGGTGTCGCGGATAAATACAACAAAATAAAACGAGTACCGGTACCGAAAAAAAGAAGATTTACTCATAACACACATGAAAAGACCAAGGAAAACCGAGTTAACGATAAAAACGATAACAAAATAACGCTGAAAACCGATAAAAACCTTGAAAACCATACATTTCACACCTGAGCCTCAACTCTCGCGGCCCGGTACCAAACGACTCACGGACCGGTACCGGTCCGAGGCCCGGGGGTTGGGGACCGCTGCTCTACTGGACAGTACGCGTAGCTGTTCAGGCTTAGATCAATAAACAAAACGGGACCTTTACACCTCCCCTCTTTGGACTGACAATCATACACAAGTAGATTCAATTAGATGAAAAATTACATTAATATGAAAAAAATTCTATTAAGATCACTAACAAAAAGTCCTCTCTCAGTGTACTTTAAACCAAAAGGCAAATAACCAAACCACATGAACATCTAATAAAAGATATAAACATTGAAACACTGATCCAACATTATTCTTGATTGATGGATCATTTGATTTTACACTTTTACCTGAATGTGGCTCCTTTTCTTAAAAAAAAAAAAAAAACTTCCTTATATCCATTATGAACCTGGCTGTCTCTGTGTACACACACACACACACACACACACACACACACACACACACAATAGGAGTTATCAGGTTAATGGGCATTCAGTCAGTCAGCTAGTTAGTATCCATTTCCAACAGGACAGTGGTAACAACAGTAGGCTACGGACAATTTAAAGTTTTAGATTTTAAATAGGCTGTATATATTTCAATGGGAGCAACAGGACGGTCAAATGTCGCTGATTTTACTACAGAGTAGGACGGATTGTAGGGTAGCAAATATTGTCGGAAAAGTTTTCAACACTGCAGGTTACCTGGTGTAATGTTTTTCAGTTAAAAAGAAACATGGCCTGACGCCTACCTAACTATATAAAAAGTAACTGAAGGTTAAATGCAGTTAATATGTCTTGTTTTAAGCCAGGCACTTACACCTCCGCTCCGCTGCGTCTCAGCCACCATCGCTCTGGCAGCAAGGGTGCTGGAGAGCTGGAACAAACCATTCTTCTTTTTTTTTGGGGGGGGGGGGGGGTAAATTTAAGTAAATATACTTTTGTTGTTAAAATGTTACGTCTCAACCAAGTGCTTCAGCACCCCCAAAAATGGGCTAAAATCGCCCCTGGTTTCAAGTGCTAACAAAGGGTCAACGTATGTTAAATGTATTTTTTCACCTTTCTGAAATTTTGAGTGGCTTCTTTCTGCCTCATATCTCGAAATGATGCATTATGTTCACCTGTTGGATAGACTGTAACATCCTTCATATAGTAATTCATCTCTTTCTGTCTGTAATTTAAATTTTGTGAGGCTTTCATGTTGTCCTCTTGTGATTTTTGGACTAATTTGAGGTTCATTATGTTTATGAATTTTGTAATGCAAACCTTTGTGGCTCCTCAGTGCAGTTGTACCTGCCATTTTAATGTCCTTATGTATCAAAAAGCCAGTACAAAATACGATCCCATCTCTGTGATCCACTGCATAAAATCGCTGTCCCCTTCCTGATTTGCTCTTTTCTTTTCTTTGCATGTTCTTCACATCATCTCATCAAGCAAATTTAAATATCAGACAAAGATAGCGCAAACACAGCATGGAGTTTCTAACTGAAGGTGTTTGTTATCAAGTGGCCTAGTCAATCAAGCTCTGACTGGAATCTTGAAAACCCTCCAATGTGACTGAATCTGATCTGCAAAGATGAGTGGTCCAAAATTCCTACACAGCGCTGTAAAAGACTCTTTGCCAGTTATCACAAGTGCTTGAATGCAGTTGTTGCTGTTAAGGGTGGCCCAATCAGTTATTAGATTAAAACAAACAATGTTTTTCACACAGTGCCGTGTAGGCTTGGATTTTTCCGCCTCCCGTTAATATTAAGCGCCTTCATGTATAACCTGTATTTTGTGTTTAGTTGTGTTATCACTGTCTGATTTTTCTCTCCCCCTGTTAGGCAAACTTTAATTGGATTAGAAAAAAAATCTAAGAATGCTTCTTATTTCCATAAAAATGGCATGTAAAAGCCTTTGCTTCTGGTTCTGGCCCTTCATAATAAAAGCCTACTGGCTGCTTTGACGGTTTTATTTTATCCAAATCTAGAGTCAACTGTGGTATCTATCAGCATCTATGCGCTGTGCTCCACTCCAACGTGTTTGCTTATATTAAAGTGAGGGACGTGAGAGGGCAGAATATCGTTGGTGAACCGGGGTGGTTTCCTCCCCCCTCCCGCCTGTTCAGCCTCCTGAGCAGCTCACGCGCCTTTTCAGTCTTTCAGATGTGGAGCGCAGAGTCTTCTTTCTCTTCTTCAATGTATGAATCAACAGTAAGCTTAATTTTTCTCTTTCGTTAATTACGTCTTGATCTAATTAATGTTTGGAGTTGTTCAGCTTGTGTTTTATTGGAAAGTTTCTGTGACTTTTATTCTAAAGGGCCATGTGGTCAGAAAGAGTATAAGAAAAATACGTCATACTTAAAGTTAGTTTTATATTATTATATGTTTAATATATTATGTTGTTTGAGTGCAGTGCTTTGAGATCCTGCTTTATTACTTGGAGTTAAGTTGCCTTTAACCGTCTTATAAAGTCAAACACACCTGGCTTTGGCAACAGTTTGCCTCCAGGGGTTTTGGCACAATCACGATTTTATCAGAGATACAATTTAAAAAAAAAAAAAAGCAACAATTTAAAAGAGGTGAGCTTTTCGATGAGGTTACCGCTTAACATTTGCTGGTAAAAGTAAAAAAAAAAAAAAAAAAAAGACACACAAGAAATGATGAAAGATGATGATGAAAGAGACGGTGCGCCCTGAAGTGGGGCACATTAGAGTGGGCCGTGACCGTTGCCGGTTACTGAGATGGTTTCTGTTTGCGGGTGAGTGTGGGTTTCACTCCATTAAAGCAAACAAACGAACAGAGATCAGGCAAAGACAGAACACACAAACTTGTGGAGATGCGCACTCTTTGGATGATACTAAAAACCGTTCATTTTCATACAAATCCTTCCTACAAAATAGTTCAACTTTAGACAGCAACAGCCCAGCAAAATGTGATTGAAACCCTGACCACCTGTAGTATTTGCCAAAAAAACGAGCCAGAAGAATATTCCTGTTGCAAAAGCTGCAGTTAGTTTATGGTAAAGTGGCTTTTTCTTTTTATCAAAGGGTAAAAATTATTTTTGATATTAAAAATGTTAAATAAAGCACATTTTTTAGATATTAAAAAATGTGCTTTTAAGAGCGATCTGTCCGGGAGGGACTTTAAGTGGTATGGTACAATAACGCATAGCCACAAATATACTTGTAAAACAGGTAGTTTCTTAATTTTATATAAAACCCTTTCGTTAATCATGTTCAGTCTATTTAGTAACAGAAGTAAAGACAGACATAAAAACACTTCGGAAGTGACTTTTTGGCACAAGCTGAACTGTAGACGGACAGACGGCTGCCCGTGGGAGTTATTTGTTAAAGAAAGCATTTTTAAAATTAAAAAAAAAAAATCACAGACACATTCTGACGAATCGCAACAGCCCACTTCACTTTTACAGATTCTTGTTTGAACCTAAACAAACGTGTCACAGATCAGAGCCAAAGCTTTTGTGAAATTGAATTCCTCGCCCAAATCCGGAACTGCGAGTGGTTTCCGCGTAAGACAGAGGACGCCTCATGACATCTCTTGCAAAAATAAAAATTAAAAAAGATAAAAAAAAAAGAAGGAATTGAATGTTTGTTTGTTTTTTATTTTATTTATTTCTTTTTGTGAGAAGCCTTAAACCAATAGGGTTAGTTCTTGAACAAAATCGCACTGCAGAGGGGCTAGAGGGGCTTGAGCACCCGCCCCTTTCCTGATGGGTGCCCAAAGTGCCCTTTTATTGAGGCAACTTTTAAAAAAATTATTATTATTATTATTATTATGTGTGTGGGCGTGCGGAGTCCTGTCTGTTCGCCCTTGACGGCAGAACGCGCTGGTTACGAGCCGGGAACGAGCTCACAAAGAGCACGCGCATTTTTAGCGGTCCGGTGTTCCAGATCTACTGGCGTTTAGATCAACTGGCGTTGGTCGAACAGATGTGTGGCAGTCTTGCGTTTCAGTAGCTACTACCGACAAACCAGCAAAAAAACGCCAAATGTGTCATCTGTGACACTTGTGAGGTTGTCTCAAACACACTCCGTCAGTCTTGATGCTGTTGAACAACAAAATGTTTAAAAATGTGGCGAGTTTATCTGGTGATATCCTCATGCGCGACGCGATCGCGAAAACAGCAAACAAGTAACACCACGCCGATGTTGTTCACAGGACAGCAAGAGTAAACGATCGGGAGACTCTTGTCGTCGTTATCGTTCCCCTCGCACGGTTTATTTCTCCGAATTCAGCGTTTTTGCTTCACAACTACAGCGTGCTGTTTACTTTGTGCACTAACATGGAGTCGGGTCAACCAGCGCCACCTCTGGCCAAGTGCCACAGCCTACAGCCAGATCAACTGGTGACACATCTGCACCACGTTTGAATTCGTGTCATGCACATTTGTACCTTTCAATTGTGTCTGTTTGTGCGTCATGCAAATAAACCTTTGAAATGAATGAAATGATATCATGTATTTATTATCAGCCTACATTTGTACAAAATGCCAAATGACATACACATAAGAATCACCATCCTGATATCAATACTTTTGCCCATACGAAAAATGTCGTGAACACACTAATATTTCACCAGTGTTGTAACATCACATGTCGTTAGCGTAGTCTGTCTGTGTCTTCCCTCTGCAAACAAACATGTTAGAGTTGGTTGTGATATACAGTCTGCATAAGTGTGGTCAATCTAATAAACATTTATAAGGAGATGGCAGTTACTGTGAATGTATAGCAGTTACACAGTGATTAGTAATAAACAGTCAGACAATGACCCTGACAATCTCATTCAATCTTGCAGATTGCACCTTCTGTGGAAAGTGGTACCACACGGTGTGTGTGGACTTCCCCTGTGCAGAAGGCGACTACAAATGTTGTGGGTGCTAAATAAACAGAAAAAATTGATCCCTGTTGTCTTTGCTTACCGATCGTTTTTAGTGTTGACAATCCACATTGCTGGCATTGCATCTTTCAACATGTTTGTGGGTAGATTTGGATGTACCAGGGGTAAGTGCAGCCACTCAGCCTCTACTCAATGTGATCATAGCAGCAGGTGCAGATGTGTCACAAGTTAATCTAGTAGTGGGCTATGGTCATGTGTTAGTGGTGGGAACAGTCATATCCACTCACTCTCACTGGCTGTTTATTACTAATCACTGTGTAACTGCTGTGAATTCACAGTAACTGCCGTCTCCTTACAAATGTTCATTAGATTAACCACACTTATACAGACTGTATATAACTCCAGCCATGTTGATGAATTGCCTATATTGGCTGGAAATATTCATTTTCAGGGAAAAGACACAGACAGACGATGCTTACAGGATGTGATGTTACAACACTAATGAAATATTGATGTGTCATATTTGTCCAAGGTGTATTTCATTGTTATGGAAAAAGAGAATATTAAAATCATGATGACCAATTGGAGTGGTGATTTCTATGACTTTGTGTATATAATTTGGAATTTTGTACAAATGTAGGCCAATAAGGAATATATGATATCATTTCATTCTTTTCAAAGGTTTATTTGCATGACGCACAAACAGACACAATTGAAAGGTACAAATGTGCATGACACTTATTCAAACGTGGTGCAGATGTGTCACAGGTTGATCTGGCTGTAGGCTGTGGCACTTGGCCAGAGGTGGCGCTGGTTGACTCGACTCCATGTTAGTGCACAAAGTAAACTGCACGCTGTAGTTGTGAAGCAAAAACGCTGAATTCGGAGAAATAAACCGTGCGAGTGGAACGATAACGACGACAAGAGTCTCCCGATCGTTTACTCTTGCTGTCCTGTGAACAACATCGGCGTGGTGTTACTTGTTTGCTGTTTTCGCGATCGCGTCGCGCATGAGGATATCACCAGATAAACTCGCCACATTTTTAAACATTTTGTTGTTCAACAGCATCAAGACTGACGGAGTGTGTTTGAGACAACCTCACAAGTGTCACAGATGACACATTTGGCGTTTTTTTGCTGGTTTGTCGGTAGGAGCTACTGAAACGCAAGACTGCCACACATCTGTTCGACCAACGCCAGTTGATCTAAACGCCAGTAGATCTGGAACACCGGTCACAGCTGCTGGCTACCTGTGTAAGGCTGTCATGGGTCTGTAGCTCTGTCACCGTTTTAGGGAACAAATTTAGTTTTAAAGTAAGTTTCCGGCTTTTCCTGCCTTTCTGGAGGGATTATATTTCACAAAAAAACGGTCTAATGTGCATGTCCACATAATTATGCATTATTATAATTATAATATATTTTTAAAAAAGCAGATTATATTAGATTTCTATTTTAAATAAGACAAAATTTGGATTTTACAGCAGTAAAATGATTGTATCTCTACAGTTTAAAAATGTAATAAGCTTTGCCCTGCACAGAGTGGATAGTGAAACAAATGGAATCATCATAATGACATTATTTCATATTTATTACTTCCCCCTCCTCTTTGCTTTATTATTGTAGCTCTAGTAATAAATAATAATGTAAGGATTCTGGATCAGCACCGAGATGCCCATAGTATATACAGTACTCTGAAGAAGGTCTAAAATGTCACTGTGTGTGCGTGCGTGTGTGTGTTTTATTTAGCTGGATTTAAAAAAATATTACTCATGACATAACATTGTCCAGACATGGCTGGTAAGGACATGAGGAGGAAACAGTAGGAGCTGTATGAGGCTACTAAAGGCAGTGCTATAACATTTTTCTGTCATCATTTTATTATAGATTAAGTGCTGGAGTTGTTAGGTGTGGATAATTAGATTATAGTTTATTGCAATAGCAAGTTGTGCCTTGTTCTCACATAGACAGCAAGTGGAGAGTGATATATGAAATGATGGGAAGGAAGGAAGAAGAGAAGCAAAGAGTGATTCACAGGCAGAGCCTAAATTATTTCTCACAGTTTTTCGTTGCCTTATGGTTCCAAGCGCTGTCACCAATCTTTGCATTTTGTTATTATCTCATGACACTTGTTTAATCAGCTACCATCTCTCCTATGGACTTTTTAATGTCTACAGTCTCAGATCAACACAGCCCTGCCCTTCCCATATTAGATTCTTGATGAATGTGTGTTGTTGTTATTCGGCCTGGTTCAATGTGCCCCTTTTTAACTTTGAGCACCCGCCCCTTTAAACCTCTCTGCACGTCCCTGGTCAGGTGTGAAAAGGCCTGCAGAGAAATCGTTTCAGAGAGCCAAATGGGCCGGAGTGGTGTTCAGCTGTGTGTTTGAGGTAAAATGGGATTTTAAAAATGTATTATCATTTCCATGTGACTCAGCACAGGTGCACGATTTCAACTATGAGCGCACTTGTTGCCAAATGCAGTGATCCGATCGGTCAGATCTGTTTATGCGGATCCGACAAACCGTGAAAATGGAGTTTGTTTCGAAAAATAAAGGTAAAAAGAAATCGTCCAGTGAAATTACGCGGTCGGTGTGAAGGTCTGCAATAAGAATGGTCAGAAAAAATATTTTTAACGCGGGAAATATTCGGAATGATTTACGCGTCCTCGTTTTATTTCTTTTCTACCACTTCAACTAGATCAGAAGAATAAGCTGCAGACCCACATGTGTGAGGCTGTGAGCTCTAATTTGAAACAAACTGCGCCCTTTGTTCTTTTGTTGAAAATTCTATTTTCACATTGTATACAGTATATCTTTTTCTTCTAATCGATAAAGAGCAACTGAATATCTCGGCAAAGGCATGAGAGCAGAAAACAAATATTAAACACAAACCTCCTTTTGCCACAAAGTCTTGTCGACCCTGGAGCTGGTTGCTGTCACTTTGGGACTATTTTTCATCCATGCAAACGCCAGGATTTCTATTTTGGATGAACCAGTGTAATTTGGGTTTTGAACCGAATGTTTTTTGTTTTAAAAATATATATTTATATTTGCAATACTTGATTTAATTTAGTTGTGAAGAAGAGAGCACAAACAGGGTGGAGACGAATGTCTCTGGGGGATTTGTGAAAGAAGAATCAGAGAAAGAATGAAACGGAAAGGTTTGCAGAAGTGAGACCTGCTGTGATGTGGAGACAGATTGGACACAGTGCTCAGATTCTTTTCATTGTCCTCCTGTCGTTTTGTTGGTATCACTGTTTCCAACTCAGGTTGAGTGAATTGGAGACAAAGTCAGAGAGACAAGGCTGAGATGGTTTGGACATGTGCAAAGGAGGGATAGTTGATGTACTGTACAAACGATGTTGAAGAGTAGGAGGTCAGAGGAGGTTCATAGATGTAGTGAAAGAGGACACTGACAGGACCGGTGACCGAGCTAGGAATAGAGTGAGATGGAGGCTGATGATCCAATGTCAAGACCCCTAAAGAGAGCAGCCAAAAGATGATGAAGAAGACATTTTTGTTGCTTTTGCTGTGACTCGTGAAGACTAACGTGGCCTCTGCAACTATTTTAAGATGGAGATGCAAAGTGTATTAAATAAAGACTTTGTTGCTAAAACGATTTCGGTTATAAAGGTGAGCAAGAAAGACAGAAACAGACAACTGGTTGAACATGATGATTCATATCAGCACAGGAAGAATGCTGCACTGCGCTTGACGGAACAGCTTCTTCCCCACAGCTGTCAGACTCCTGAACTCTGCCTCCTGACATCTGACCCACGTTAAACTCATGGACTGAACATACACACACCCACAATGGACAACTGTACCCTCAAACACAATAATAACATGGACTGAACCACCACTCACAACCACTAGCACTTTATATAGCCTCTGTAGAAACTATCTACACCCTCACTTATCTTAACTGCACTACTGTATAGCTCTGTGTAAATAATCATTCTGTACATTCGATAATTTTTAATCCTACAACTGTTTACAACTTGCATAGTTCCCATTTCTGTATAGCTGTATATCTCAGATTTCTGTAAAGTTATTTATTTCATATTCTGTATAGTTTTTCATATTTATATTCATATCCTGTACATAGCTTGTACTCACTACAGCCTGTACATACTTATAGTTATAGAATATTCACAACATACTTCATACCGTGTACATTATAACATACCATAATAGACCCATTTCTGTAATATACTCACATATCTATATTATCGCTAATATATATTGTAATATATCTATATCACTAAAGCACTTCTGGATGGATGCAAACTGCATTTCGTTGCCCTGTACCTGTGCATGTGCAATGACAATAAAGTTGAATTCTATTCTATTCTATTCTATTCTATTCTATTCTATTCTATTTATTAACTTGTTTGAACAGAAACCACTTGCTGAGTCACACATGAGCAGATGCCACATCTCAACACAAAGCGTCTGTTACTGTACGAGTTTCGTTATTAGGACCTACAGCAGATGACTTCCCCTCCCTGAGTCTGACTGTTACTTTGTGTTAAAACGTGCCTTTTCCTTCCCACTGTCACCAAGTCCTTGCTCGTAACAGTTCTCAAAGATGTTCTGTTGGGTTGAGGTCAGGACTCTATACAGGTCAAGGTCTTCCACAAACTTGCTCATCCATGGCTTTGTGGACCTTGCTTTGTGCACTGGTGTGAAGACATGCTGGAACAGGAATGGGCCATCCCCAAACTGCTACCACAAGGTTGTGAGGATGAAATTGTCCTAAATGTCTTGGTATGCTGAAACATACCTGCTCTGTGAATTCGCATGGTCTACCAGTTCATGGCTGAGTTAGTGTCACGTTCACTATGCTATAATCCCACTATGAGCTGACTGTGGAAAATACTGAGTGTGCTTGTTATGCAGTGCACAATCCAGTCACTCTATGAAGACACTTTTCCCATGCTTATAGACATCACAGCTGTCTTTATTTTAGCAAAGCTGAATCCGTGTCAGGTTAGCAGTAGTCTAGTTAAAGAAGATGATGTGAGTTTATGGCAAAAGCATAAATAAATGTGTCCAGCAGGGATGCTGAATGTGAGGTGCTGTGTTTGCTTCAGAGTTGTTACACCTGTGAGTAGGGATGGGTACCGGTATCGGTTCTGACATAAACGGTATAACCAGACCGAAAAGCAGCGCACATTTCGGTGCTTTCTTTCGGTGCTTTTTTTCCCCCTGAGATGTCATACACTTTGAATACTAGCCAATCATTTTAACTACACCTGGCGACGTATAGCATTTTGTTAAAAGTCGAGAAATGCACCGTATTTGATAGCTTGCTGTGAGACCTCACACCGTGCACATCTACTGCGGGTGTGATGCCTGTAATCGGACGCGGAGTTAGCAACATCCCCCAAGAACCGAAGGAGTAGAGTCCTGGCCCCTAGCCCTGCCAGTGTAGCAGAAATGATGACGGATGATGATGCAGCAGCAGCCGTTCTTCTCTGAGTGAGTGGCTTAATGTTGTTCGTGTGTAATTTACATTGAGTAGGCCAACCACGTTATTAAATTAATGGATGCAAGGTGAACTAGCAAACACCGTAGTAGTTAAGCGGCTGACTTCTTGTTTGATGGCAGATACTCCCTTCACCCTGGCCAAAAAGGCTAAAACGACCAAAGAAAAAGTAGAAAACAGCTAAACATGAGAGTTTTTTGGACCAATATTGTGTTCTCCATTCTTTAAGCACCAGTTCGAGCACCGTTTAAGCACCGGCACCGTTTCAAAAGTACCGGTTTGGTACTGGTATCGGATAAAACCTAAACGATACCCATTCCTACCTGTGAGTATGAGCAACATAAAGTGGTTAAAACGGACAATAAATTCAAATTTCTTCTCCTGCCTGATTTTTTTTGCAGAAAAACATGACATGCTACTTGTATTAGTTCAGATTTATTAGCAAAATACCAAGAAAAATGTACTTAAATCTAATATATATTTTTTTTGGTTTGGTAAGTTTAGATCTAATCATTTAATAAGTGGCAATTCAGTACAAGCAATATATATTGTTTATATTATGAATAAATGGATAAATAAAATGCATAGATGTAACAAAATGTTGAAAATCTCTGGTGTTTTCTCTCTTTGTGTTGTCGTTGTTGTTGTTTCCCAAGGGCAAAGCTGGAGAAGGCTTTAAAGCAGCAGCTCATGGATTCACCAAACCAAGCGTCTCGCTCTGCAGGTACGAGTTCAGCAGCATGTTTGGAGAGACGTCATTAAGGCAAACAAACATGAATCACAAAGAGGATTTTTCCAGCGAACACAACAGAGCTCTCTGCTTAACTCCATATAGAGGAATGACATTAAAGCATTGGCAGAAACGCTCAGACAGTAAAACAAAGGCTAATCCATAAAACATATTAAACATTAAACCAAACATATTTCATGATTAAAAAAATAATGTGAAATTTATGTCTCAGCCAAATAAAACAAACAAACAGAAGAACAAAAACGGGCAGCTTCTTATATAATATGCTTATGGTTTTCATATCAATCTTTACATGCTTACTTTTCAAAAATTCTAAAACTTGCTCATTTTCAGTACTCAGAGAGAAGTAGCATACACATAGAATATTTTTATCTGTGGGAGCTGGTGGACAACCTTTGGTTGGAATTTTGCAGAGTCTACTCATATTGAGTTAACTAGGAAGTCTATGCTATCTGAACTACACTAATTAGATGTATTTGTTATTAAATTTCAAGGTCAATCAACTTTCATCTTTCTTTTTTAAGAAAAAATGAAAAAGAAAAGAAATTTGAAATCCTCACATCAATTTCTTTCTTTCCACAGAGAAGGAGCTTGCCAGAATGCGAACACAGTTTGTGCAGAGGGTGACAGCAGAAAATTTCACACAGCTACTTGAAGCCCTTGTAACAGACAATGTCTTGAATGAGTTGGAGAAAGAAAGGATACAGGAAACTAACCAAACTAGAGCAGACAAGGCACGTGACTTCATTGACACCGTGAAGAAAAAGGGAGAAAAAGCCTGCAGGATAATGATCAGTCACCTTCGAACCATTGATCCTACAGTTTCCTGTCAGCTAGGTTTGTCCTCTGGGCCATCTGTTCGGTTAGGTGAGAAAAAAAATATTTCTGTTATGATTTTTATCATTGCACAGTTTGCTTGAACGGTGAGAGTATGATGCATTTCTTTTTCTATTGTAAATCGTTTGTCGTTTGTCTTCGGTCAGTTTTCATTTAAATATTTATGGAGTGCCTTACTTGGTTTTTAAATTACTATAAATTTATCTGGAGAAGTGGAGTCCAGTCCATTCTTGAATTACCTTCTGTGAAAAGAAACGAGCAGTTGGGATATTTATATCATCCCAATTGGTTCCTGCATATTGTTGTTTTCCCTGATGGATGAAAAGGTTGTTTCCCTGAACCACTGGGTTGAAGAATTGATATTGACTATTATCCTAACTTACACAGTAACAGCTCAGAGTTCTGGCAGAACTTTGGGCTATCAGAAACTGAATTTGAATAACTTTTATTTGAATTTGCATTGCTCAGATTGAATCTGAATTTCTCAACTTGATTAAAAGCTTCCAAAACTGAATTTGAAAATTCTTCACCTGTTCAAAGACAAAGCAGCCATTTAAATAAAATATAAGATATTGTTCATCTGTAACTGCAAAAAGAGAATTTAGAAATGTAATTATTAACAATTAGCTGTAGATTACTGATTGTGTAATCTACAGCTGTGGCCAAATGTTTGGAGAATGAGAAGTGTTTTGTTTTGTTTTTTTCCACACAATTTGCCGTTTCAGTGATAGTCATATCAGGTGATCCAGATGAGTTAGTAGCTTCTCTACTGTCAGGGTCTCTGCAAGCATATGGGGCTCTGAGAGGGTACAAGTTGACAACTTTTGAATTCTATTGGAAACAAACTATCATATTTGTTTGTCAAATCTGAACCCAGGGCAAACTAACCTAAATTGGCGTTTTTAGCTAACAGTCACAAAAGCACAACAGTAACTGTTTTGGTTATAATTTGTTTATATTAAGCTTTTTCTTATAGAGGTAATATATTTATTACCAACCTGAGAGTTTATCTGCTGGTCATTGAGCAGGACGAATGGGAGGGACTGAGGACACAACCCTGTGGAATGCCAGTGTTAGTAATAATGCTGGCTTAAGTCCTATTGCCGATCCTGACGGACTGCGGCCTGCCAGTCAAAAAGTCCTGTAGCCAGTCACATAGGGTTGGGTGTAGGCCGAGTGTTGCCAACTTTTGAGTGAGTTTGTGTGGGATGACAGTATTGAAGGCAGAGCTGTAATAAACAAAAACTACCCTGATGTATGAGTCTTTGTTTTCTAGATCTGGAGGGTCTCGAAGCAGGTGTAGAATTGAGGTCATCCAGCAGACTGCCTGCAGAGCTGGCAGAACTGCAACTGAGAAGTGAGAGGGGAAACTGAACATATTTGTTACGTCCCCTCTTAAATGCTAGGCGATGAGGGTGGGGGACAGTAACAGTTAGATCCAGGTGGAATGAAAAGAACGCCAGGCAGAGGTATTTAATATAAAAGAGATCTTTATTGTAGGCAAACACCTCAATAATTACAAATGGCAACAACAAAAGGAGACAGCACCGCTGCTTTTTAATAAGAAATCAGGGAGGTCAACCCAAAGTGGTAATGACCACTCAACAAAGAACGCAACAATAAGGCTTCAACAGAAAGAGACAGCAACACTGCTAACAAACAATATCCAGGCAGGCCACACAAACTAATGAAGGCCGCCATCACTCATGGGCAATCACTGCTCAGTTAAGCACTACTCACACACCAGAGTCACACACCAGAGTCACACACCAGAGCCACACACCAGAAGGCTGGTCACACGCAGCAGGCTGTTCCACACCTAAGTCAGTAGCCCACTCTGACCAGCACAGAGGGGAAAACCACCAGAAACCTCTCCTTCCTCCTCCACACTGCTCTTCTCCAGCTTATATCACCCCTGAGGGTAATTGGTTGTAACGAGAGCAGATGAGCAGCAGGTGTGACCTAAAGGAGAGGGCAGGGGCAGAGAGAGACAAGGGGAGGGGCCAGAACGAAGGAGGAGGAGAGAGAGAAGACAACACCACGCCCACACACTCCCACAGCCTCCCAGGATGTAACAATATTCAAGAGCTAAATTTAAAAAAAGGATAAAATACAATTTCTTTGGTTCAATAAAAGGATCAGGGATTGCAACATCTAATCCTTTTACTGAATCAAAGAAAATTAATTCATTCTGTTTCAATTTAGTGACAATCATCTCCAAACCAACACACTGGATTTCAAATTTAGGTTAATTCAGTTTTAGAAGCCTTTTTTTTTATCTATTGTTGAGCAAATCAGACTCAATCTTAGCAATGCAAATTCAAATATAAATTATTCAAATTCAGTTTCTGATGGCAAAAAGTTCTGCCCATATCAGAGCACCTGGCCTTCTTGGAATGCTCTATTGGCGTGCTGGAACATGCCTCAGGTGGAATCTACAATGTCCTACTAGGAGACTTCAATGATCATGTAGGCAATAACAGTGAGACCTGGGGTGTGACTGTACTAAACAGAGTTTATCTATAATGAACCCGTTGTTCAAGCATTAGGATATTGAAAAGTGCACTCGGCACTGGGAAACACTATGTGGCAAGACAATTAACAATTTTTTATGAATTTATATTAAATAAACCAACCATATTAGTCAGAAAATTTTATGTGTTGTTTTTTTCTGTTAGCAGCACTTGAGAAGTGTCAGCTCAAATTCAAATCTACTCTGAAGAAGAAATTCCAGTGTGTGTTTGAGGGAATTCCTAAAGCAGGGAACCCAACCCTGCTGAATCAGATCTACACAGAGCTCTACATCACAGAGGGAGAGACTACAGAGGTCAATCGTGAACATGAGGTCAGACAGATTGAAACAGCATCCAGGAAATGGCACAGTACAAAAATAACAATCAGACAAGAAGACATCTTTAAAGGCCCACCTGGAAGAGATGAACCGATCAGGACAGTGTTGACAATGGGAGTGGCTGGAATTGGGAAAACAGTGTTAACACAGAAGTTCACTCTGGATTGGGCTGAATGCAAAACCAATCAGGACATCCAGTTCATATTTCCATTCACTTTCAGAGAGCTGAATGTGCTACAAGAGAAAAAGTTCAGCTTGGTGGAACTTATTCATCTCTTCTTTACTGAAACCAAAGAAGCAGGAATCTGCAGCTTTGAAGACTTCCAGGTTGTGTTCATCTTTGATGGTCTGGATGAGTGTCGACCTCCTCTGGATTTCCACAAAACTAAAATCCTAACTGACCTTCGAAAGTCCACCTCCGTGGATGCGATACTGATAAACCTCATCAGAGGGCATCTGCTTCCCACTTCTCGCCTCTGGATAACCACACGACCTGCAGCAGCCAATCAGGTGCCTGCTGAGTGTGTTGACATGGTGACAGAGGTCAGAGGATTTACTGACCCACATAAGAATGAGTACTTCAGAAAGCGATACAGAGATAAGAAAAAAGCCAATAGGGTAATCTCCCACATCAAGACATCACGAAGCCTCCACATCATGTGCCACATCCCAGTCTTCTGCTGGATCACTGCTACAGTTCTGGAGAATATGCTAGAAACCAGAAAGAGGCGAGAGTTGCCTAAGACTCTGACTGAAATGTACATCCACTTCTTGGTGATTCAGGTCAAAGTGAAGAAGGTCAAGTATGATGGAGGAATGGAGACAGATCCACACTGGAGTCCAGAGAGCAGGAAGATGATTGAGTCTCTGGGAAAACTGGCTTTTGAGCAGCTGCAAAAAGGAAATCTGATCTTCTATGAATCAGACCTGACAGAGTGTGGCATCGATATCAGAGCAGCCTCAGTGTACTCAGGAGTGTTCACACAGATCTTTAAAGAGGAGAGAGGACTGTACCAGAATAGGGTGTTCTGCTTTGTCCATCTGAGTGTTCAGGAGTTTCTGGCTGCTCTTCATGTCCATCTGACTTTCATCAACTCTGGAGTCAATCTGCTGGAAGAACAACAAACTGGGGCACATTTCTACAAGAGTGCTGTGGACAAGTCCTTACAGAGTCCAAATGGACACCTGGACTTGTTCCTTCGCTTCCTCCTGGGTATTTCACTACATTCCAATCAGACTCTCCTACAAGGCCCGCTGACACAAAGAAAACGTAGCTCACGAATCAATCAGGAAGTAGTGCAGTACATCAAGCAGAAGATTGGGGAGAATCCTGATCAGGAGAGAATCTTTAATCTCTTTCACTGTTTGAATGAACTGAATGATCGTTCTCTTATGAAGGAAATTCAACAGTCCCTGAGTTCAGGAAGTCTCTCCACAGATAAATTTTCCTCTGCCCAGTGGTCAGCTTTGGTCTTCATTTTATTGTCATCAGAAAAACACCTGGATAAGTTTGACTTAAAGAAATACTCTGCTTCAGGAGAAGGCCTTTTAAGTCTGTTGCCTGTGGTCAAAGCCTCCAACTACGCTCTGTAAGTTACCATTAAATACACTATCATCTTTAGAAACTGACGGAAATGAAAATGATCACACTTATTAGTAATAATTTCATTTGTGTGGCACTTTCAAAATACACACATATAAAGGTTCTTCACAGTTTGGATAAAACCACACAGGTATACATGGTCGATTACACAGTGAGACACTAATTGGACGATCTGAGAAGGTGACTGCTGGAATACGGTCCCAGCAGCTCTGCTATATAAGCAGGAACCTGGCTCTGTATGTGATTAATACAATTTTAAAACACATTCTGAATTTCACTGAAAGCCAGTGTTTTAAGCATTATACGTGCTGTTTTAAGCATTATACGTGCTGTGTTCTTGACCAACTGAAGCCAGGCAAAGGAGGACTGAGAGAGCCAAAATTGAGACAGGAGAAAATTATAGTAGTGACTACTAAAAGTTCCATATCATCAGTAAAGGTTTGATTTTTGCAGTGTTTCTTAAATGAAAGAAATGAGACTAGATGGTCTTAGAGACATGATATTCAAAATTCAGATTTTAGTCAAAAATAATAAAACTTTCAGATGATTTGATATTACCTGCATATGGACTGACCCAAACACACAAAGAACAGAAAACCAAGTTGGTGGAGAGCCTGCATGACCGCGGGGCAGACGGTCAGCAGAGTCTCTCTGAGCCTAACATGGCTCTCAGTTAAATACCTTCTTCAGGAACAAAAGGCAGTACACAGCTGTTTCACACCTTATGGTTCACACCCCCTTGCTAACTCCCAGAGTCCTCAAAGAGACAAAAGATTCTTCCTGTGGAGTTGTCTGCTTCCCCCAACTTCCTTACTAGACCCCCACCATTTGTCTTACTGTATGAGTGTGAGACATGTTAAAATCCAGTGGCACCAAGGCATTATACAATAAAATAATGTGATTAATACATAAGTAGAATATATTCCTATACAGGTCATAGGTCAAATGTGATATGATATTTGAAAATTTATATGGAAATTTCTATATGTTCGCCTCTGTCAGTGCGCCCCAGGGTGGCTGTGGCTACAATGTAGCTTACCATCACCAGTGTGTGAATGGGTGGATGACAGGTTGTGTAAAGCGCTTTGGGGTCCTTAGGGACTAGAAAAGCGCTATACAAATACAGGCCATTTACCATATGTTGATAATACCTACTAGACCTATAAGAATCATAGTTTCTGAGTTATATTACTTTTTGTCAATTTTCAACCAATAAATCATTAAGTTGATCTTGAAAACCTTGGGGGCTGTTAATATGGCCACACATTATACCCCTGCAAAGTTTTATCGGTATTGATTCAAACGTTTTCAACCCATCATGTTTACAGACAAAATGACATGAATGCATGCACACAAACACTACCAAAACCATAACCTCCCTGGCAGATCTAATTATTATATAACTGGTTCAAGAAGTCCTCAAGAAGTGCTGACGAGGACATGCAGTTGTTAATATGAATTCCGAAGTGTCTATTAGATAAGGATGATGCAAACCATTTCAGAGCTTGTCATTACTGTCTCTTCAGACTATGTGCCTGTAATGTCTCAGAGAGAAGCTGTAGAGTTCTGTCTTCAGTTCTCAGCTCCCAATCCTCTAGATTGAGAGAACTGGACCTGAGTAACAACAACCTGAAGGATTCAGGTGTGAAGATCCTGTCTTCTGGATTAAAGAGTCTGCACTGCAAACTCAACACTCTTCGGTAAAAATTATTTAGCTTCTTTAAATAAAAGCCATTTATTTTAAAATATCTTATCTGGTCTTACTCATATTAACTTTTTTTTCCATCCTTGAACAATAAGAAATGAGGAGAGGTTCCGTTTTTGTTTTTTTGTTGTTGTTTTGTTTTTCCCAGATATTGCACAGTCCTTGATGTAATCTAACTGGGTTAAATTAATAGTAACATTTGGGGAATTCAATACTGATATGTACTTCAATTTTAGCTGAAGATTCAAGGGACCCAGTAGCTAGTGGCAGACAAAACTGCATAACAAAAGCAGCTGATCTAAGATTAATGATACTATTTTTTTAAATACTTGAAACTTGAATATCGTCCATTTTAAGTGAACGTGTTATTCTCCTTAGCACAAGGAAATGTGGCAAAAAGAAACTGTGTGAATCTATTAACGTATGTCCTTTTAAAAACAAAAAATTAAACCTTGTTTCTCTTTGCGACCTTTGTGGTTGCATTTATGTAGTTACTTATGCTACAAGCCACACTACAAAACCAAATCAAAGAACAGGACTTACTGTAATTTAGCTACATACATTACCTCCTGTGTTTTGTTTGGTTTTCCTTTTTTTGCATTATTGTAAACTAATCTTAAATTTTCACAGGAATATTTATTGCTCATTCAGCATGAATATGTTGCATGTATAGAAAATGCAAATCAAAGACAAAAATGTGAACCACAGTGAATTTTGAGTGACAAAAGCCTGATATGGATAGTTTACAATTAGACAGTTGAAACACCCTAGTGTTAGATTAGTGCCCTAAAAGTGTCTGTCTTCTGATGTTCTGTGCAGACTGTCAGGCTGTCTGATCAGAGAGGAAGGCTGCATTTCTCTAGCCTTAGCTATTAGCGCCAACCCTTCTCATCTGAGAGAGCTGGACCTGAGGTACAACCATCCAGGAGAGGGAGGAGTGAAGCAGCTGAAGCAGCGGAGATGGGAAACTCTCAGGTATGGAGAGGCCTGGTGCAGCCACAGGCAGGACAGTGGAATAGTCTTGACTGTAGATGTGGATATGATAGTGTAACTCTGTGTTAGTTCTGTGCATGTGTGGTAATCTGTCCAGGGTGTTTTACACCATGTCCCTCTTTGATAGCCCCAAATTCAATAAGCTGTTAAGAAACTAAAAATGATGGGTATACAGTAGGGGTGGAGCCGAACCCGAATACAGTATTCAGAAAGGCACAAATAACGTGTTTTTTACAAATATTTATTTCGAACAAATACTTTAAAATATATATTTGTATTCAGGAACAAGGGAAAACTTTAAATCAAAAATCTGAGTTTCCTTATAAGACCGCAGTGCATGTGGGTGACGTGTGAAAGAGGTGACTGACACTGGCTGCTCCACACAGCAACAGAGAAGGCTCGGCTGAGCAAAAAAAGACTGAACTGCATCACTATTTTTGTTGAATAGATTTTTTTGTACCTCACCTGGGTTCTGGAGGCAGTTTATAACTTTTGCGAAGATCAGTAGATTATTCCATTACACTGCATTATTGACGTCTGCAGTCGGGTCGGGTGGTCTCATGTTTGCTCTGTTTACGTAGCTCTGTTAGTTCGGTAATTTAGACAAAAGGCCGTTGACAGAGTAACGTTAACGTTTGGTTAAAAAGGTTAAAACAATGCTTGTGTAGTTGTGTCAAATTGTATGCACTTACGCGAGTTGCATGGTACGTTTAAGTTAAGTTAAGTTAAAATTTGAATTTGAATTTACTTTGTCTTTTGCAGACAGCAAGATATAGGCTATAGGCCAGTTAACCTTAGCATAGCTTCGCGTCACTCGTTAACTTAGCTGAAACTCCCCACATGGATTTGGGCAACCAAATAGAAAAGAGTGTGGCTGCTGCTGAGCCATCTCTTGGTCCTCCACCAGGCAAAAAAACTCAAGTTCTGTGTGGAAGCATATTACAGTCAGTGCTGCAGAAGAAACCAAAGTGATATGTGTGCAAAAGTCAAATCAGCAGACGCAGAAATATCAAACATCTGTCAACCTCTGCCATGGATAATCACATGCTCTTAAAGCATCCACTCTTGATACGGTCTGCCAACCCCCCCACAAGCACCAATTCATCATCATAACCATGTTCTGCCCCTGCGAGTCAGTTTCGCTGTCTGTTCAGCATCCTCCAACAAGGACAGGTGGTGGTGGTGGTGGTGGGGGGCTTCATAATGTTTGCAATGGTATTTTATTAGTTGTTGGTTTAACCCTGGATGAGGCCATGGCTGTTATGTTATTTTCACTTCAATTATGTTACATGTTCATTGCTGGATTTATGGAAAAACATCAACTAATACTGCATATCCATAATTATTATAATGGATGTAATTAAAGAATACTTACACTATAATGTTTATTTGAAGTGTAACACAAAAAAATGGATTTTTACACCTATTTTGAACTTTACTCGGATACAAATACAAATACTTTCCCCCCCTCAACAAATATAAATACTGGCTGCTTTGCACATCTCTCGTATACAATAAAGCTGGCTCATTATGTCTAGTCTATATATTCAGATTACACTTAATTGGTTCATTTGTTATGCACTCTGAACACGACAAGAAAAACTGTTGTTGCTATGCTTAACTCAAAAATAGAGAAAGTGATTTGAAGCCCTTCTTCTACATCTGAATTTTGTTGTTGGATAGTAGGGGACAAACTTGGAAAAAACTGGTTATTAATATAAAAAAATCAACAGAGTTATGGCCATTTGTACATAATAAAACAGACTGAACTGGTATGAATTTTTCTATTTTGTAACAGTTCAGAAGTTTTTTTATTTTCTAAATTATTTATTTTTAACATTTTAAATGTAAGTTTATATTAAAGAACAACTTACATTCCTTAAAAATGTGTGTAATGTCCATGTGTGCATGCTGAAAGAGACTGTGCTGGTCTGACCCCCCTCCTCCTTTCAGGGTCATTCTGGAGCCTGCTGGAGAACAATGGTTGAGACCAGGTCTGAGGAAGTGTAAGTGTGTTTTTAATGTGATTCATGAAAACATTCAACCATCTTCAAACTGTCACATGACTCATTCACATCTCTGATGTCAGGAGTCATTATCAAAGTGTCAATCAATGAACAGATGATGGATCAATAACTGGAACTGGATTGTGTTTGTTCTCTCCATCAGATTCCTGTCAACTCACAATCGACACAAACACAGTAAACAGAGAACTTAAACTCTCTGAAAACAACAGGAAGGTGAAACGTGTGGTGGAGAATCAGTCATATCCTGATCATCCAGACAGATTTAATGACTGTCCTCAGCTGCTCTGCACAGATCCTCTGACTGGTCGCTGTTACTGGGAGGTCGAGTGGAGAGGAGACATTGAAATATCAGTGAGTTACAGAGGAATCAGAAGGAAAGGACACATAACAGACTGTGGGTTTGGATTAAATGATCAATCTTGGAGTCTGAGGTGCTCTGACAGTGGTTACTCTGTGTGGCACAGTAAGCGGCACATGCGCATCTCTTCTTCTTCATGCTTCTCGTCTGTTACTAACAGAGTAGCAGTGTATGTGGACTGTCCTGCTGGCACTCTGTCCTTCTACAGAGTCTCTGACATTTTGATCCACCTCCACACCTTCAACACCACATTTACTGAACCGCTTTATCCTGGATTTAGGTTAAGGTCCAACCCTGATTCCTCTGTTTCTCTCCCCCTGTTAGGCAAAATTTAGACTGTTACAAAAAAACAAAGATGCTCCAGTTATTCCAAGATCAACATATTGCTTCTCTGTCTTTTTCCACTTAAAGCTTTACAGTCAACATCAGTATGTTGTGTTTCTCTGAGTTAAGCTGATATGATTCAGTTTTTGTGAACAGACACAAAAATTGCTTAACTTTGTATCAACTGCAGCCCTGCACCAGTAATAATAATGGATTGCATTTATATAGCGCTTTTCAAGGCACCCAAAGCGCTTTACAATGCCACTATTCATTCACTCTCACATTCATACACTGGTGGAGGCAAGCTACAGTTGTAGCCACAGCTGCCCTGGGGCAGACTGACAGAAGCGAGGCTGCCATATCGCGCCATCGGCCCCTCTGGCCAACACCAGTAGGCAAGTAGGGTAAAGTGTCTTGCCCAAGGACACAACGACCAGGACAGAGAGGCCAGGGATCGAACCGGCGACCTTCCGGTTACAGATGCGATTCCCAACCCCCTGAGCCACGATCGCCTCAGTAGTGAATTGAAAGCATGGAAGCATGGATGCAGCAGCCCCTATTGAAAAAGTCAGACATTGCACCAACTCCTGCCAAAGTTCCATAAAAGTTTCCTGCTGTTTGTCTTAGTTAGAGTAGTTATTTTGTAATTCGTGATTGATCAGTAATATACTAAATAATAATGGTTTTTTTGTCTTTAAATAATACCAAAGATCGTGTTCAAATGATATTACTTGCTAATAAAGAGGGGTTTCCAAATATCATTAAGCTGTAATTTCATACAAACACCTTTTGCTGCCAAATCAGAATGTGTTTTGGAAATTGGGATCCTGAGCCTGGTGAAATACTCCATTTATTTTAATATTTTTCAATAAAATACATCAGCCTGTATGTCTTAACTCCTGTCTCAAAGGGGACCACCGGTGTTCTGAGACTGCCATGCCTTTTTTCTGTTTTCATAATGAATTTGCTTGCTTATTTGTGTCCCTCACTGGATGTATTATAATGTGACAATACTGTAGGAGTGATTTTTTTGGGGTTGTTATCTTATGCATGCTGCTAGTGGTCACGTTTGTGTTTTTTGTTTGTATGGTGATTGTATTAAAGGTAGACGCACATAATTAACGCCAGGTGTGTTGTTGATTGCGAGGAAGCAAACAGTTTGTGACCGCTGCACTGTTATGTTAAATCATGTTGGAATAAAGAATCTAAAGGACAAGATAAGTATGGCTGGAGTTATTGGACTGTATCAAGTTTAATAAGTTAATGCACACCAGTGACATCGCGTCACCCCTGCCAAGAAACACCTCAGTGGCTTCAAGCGTAAGCTTAGCCTTTACAAATACAAATGGGTTATTAGCTAAAGGACTTTAGTTCAAATTGTTAAATAAAACTGTAAAATAGATGTTACAGTCTCTTATTAACCCTCTGTGACGACACTATCAAAGGGACTTTTTCTGATGCTTTATTTGACATGTAACTTCTAACACTTGAAAGCTGTAAGTGTAGCAGTAGTAGTTTCTTCACACTGCTTTCCATAAAGATTTAATAAAGAATTAAAGAAAGAAGAAGAAAATTTGATTATAATTTGTGCTGTCTTGCCTGTAACTTCTCCACAGTATGCCTTTTGTCCTGTCCTCCTCACATCCTTCCCAAACCAGCCATGGCAGCTTGGCCTGATTCTGCTGGAGAGTTCTTCCTGGTGTTGCCAAGCACTTGTTCATAGTGAGCTGCCTGATCATTGGTGTTTTCTCTGTATTATTGTACATATAAATATAAAGCACCTCAAAGTGAAGAATAAAATAAAGTGAATAAATAAAATTCTATTGAATTGATCTGATTATGGGAAGAAGTGACGGCAGGTAGTGAATTAATAATGAACATTAATTATTAATAGGAATATTTCAAGGTTCCCTTACAGATATTATTTCATTATAAAATGCGTTTGTGGTCATAGCTGATTTGTCCTCATCAGAATAAAGTTTATTTTATTTGGCAGCAGTTGGCGCTAATGCGCCGGTTTCTAATAGCCAAAGAAGAAGACCACTGGTAGAGCAGCTGGATTTCTTCACCGTGTGCTCGGGACTGTAAGTTTTCCCTTATTTTAAACTGTATGCTCGCTGTCAGAGAAGTGTCTGCTTTCACTCTGCTACATATAGAATCAGCAGAAAGCCGCCGCTCGGCTCTTCCGGTGCCTTTGGTAACTTTAGTCGGGGCGGAGCATTTCCAGCTGGTTTCCGTTATATGAGGCAACACAGCCATTTTCCCCAAATAACTCTAACGACCGCTGTTTTTAAATACCACAACCTCAGTCACCCCAACCACTCACAACTTTAAAAGACAGCTTACATCTGTCGGTAAATAATAAAATCTGTTTCTGTTTACTTTCTGTTTCCCGTCGGGATGTTAATCCTTACATGCTTTTCAGGTCAAGTTTGAGAGCAGGTTCATTGTGTGTCAAATTCCTGCGTGTCTTATGTTGGCCGTGTGAGAAGTTATGTTTACAACACTTTCACTTTAAGGAGGATGTTGTTAATGTTAATGTTAATTACAGAATTACAAAATCATGCGTGTTGTTATGATACTTGTAGTGATGGAGTGTTGCCAGCTGTGGGCGCAGCGGCATCCACGCTGGCCTTTGAGACGCTGCTCTCGACTGAATGCTGGTTATTACTTAGGTGGACCTCAGAAGCGCTCTATACAGGAGGGCAAAAGTAAAAGTTTGAGGTTTAATGATGTTTTTAATTACAGTAGGATGGCGTCAGCAGGTCATGACGTCATTGTGACGTGGTAGGGCGTCATATTGAAAAAAATTAGTGTTTTACAGCCCTTTCAATGGCCTTTCATATGCTATATTACTCAATATGGTTCAAAAAATCAAGGTAACCTTTGACCTCGAACTTTGACAAAGTGAACTTTGACCTAACAGTGAAGGTAAAGGTCAAATGGTCATTCCTTATTTTCACATACATTTTTCATTTAAATTATTATGCCTGTCATGATTTCATGTCTTAGGTGAAACAGGGCATGATATTATGGGATAGTAGATGTTTTTTCCTTCTAAACAAAGTGTTGTACAGTCTCCCTTCTTTCTTCTTGTAATAATGTCAGACATGCTATTTATACATTCAAATCTATAAATAGATTTGTTGCAGACATGATGTGGGAAACCTGTAGGGTATCTGTTTTTGAAGTTTCCTCCTTATCAGTCAAAAACAGGTAATGCATGTTCACAGATTTTAGTTACTCACTGTTGGAGGGATTTATAACCCACTGACCCTAAAGGCTGGTCAGTTTAGAACAGCAGACCCTTCATTCAAACACAGAGGGTGTAGGGTCAGCTTAGAACTACCGGTAGATACTCATGTCATTAAATGCATCCTGTATGTTCTGGGATGATTTGTGTTTCCTCTCCAGGTGAAGGTAGAAAGTGTGTTTTAGCTGATGTGGATGTGAATTCAGCAGCATGGATCAGTGTGAGGACAGAGAGGAGGGAGTCCCCCCCTCTAAAACCACTCTGTGTGGGGAACATGAGAGCCAGACCACAGCTCAGAGGTGAGATGACCATCTCTAACTGTCCATGACTCTTCTCCATGTCACAGCTCAGCACTCACATCACTGCTCCATCATTATTCACAGGAACCAACCTGGAACTGAACCCAGCTGTGTGTCCTTAAAGAGTGATGCCTCAGTTGAACGCCACATTGAATTTAAACAACAACCCTCTGCTGCAGGGAGGTAAACATGAACATGGGCTTTTTTGGGTCTTATTTACATGACAGAGTTTAATAGTTTACCACAAGTTTAAAATGACAAATACAATTTAAAATATTTAAGAAAATTTTTTAAAACGATACAAACACAGTTATTGAAGAATTAAAGAGGTAAATCATCTAAAACAGCTACCCACAGAATCTGAATGGTTCCTGTTCCTGTTAAATTAACCAAGTGTTAACAAAGAATACAGTTTAGGAACTAAAACAGATCTTCTGAGCTGAGGACAGACTTCAGAGACCTGCAGTATGATTCTGTCACTGAAATGAGTTTGAGGTGGTCTATAGGACCAGGTAGCATAGAACTGATATACAGTGGCAGCTTCCTGATACAGAGATTGAACAAAGACAAGTAAAATGTGTCTATCATGTCTTTTAGATGTAAAGAAAGGCTTTTTTAAATCCAAAGTAGAGATGAGTACTGCTACCATCAGCGGTGCTAGCAGCAGCAGGTCATCGGCCTCACGTCTGTGTTTTTATCATTCTGCTCAGGTGGTTACAGTCGACATACAAACCTTCATTTTCTTTATATGCTTGTTAGCACAGACGGCCTCTACCTTATATTCCACCTGCTGAGTAGCTGATCGATATCTTAGGACGACACTTATTTGGCTTTGTTCATTACTGAAGTATGATGAATTAGTTTAAGTGACTTGAATTTCTTTTTCCACTCAGCGAGGTCAGCAGCTTTTATTCTTCCACTAAAACAAATGTGATGCCTTTCTAATTTGTTTCCAACCATTTCATTATACAGTAATTGTTAACTTACCCATATTACACAAACACTGTGAACTAGGGCTGCCACGATTCCTCGAGTAGTCACGATTACGTTGACGACTAATTTAATAGTCGACGCGTCTTTTGAAGCTTTGTAAGATGCTGAAAGACGCCGGAATAAGTAGGATTTAAGAGTGTAGTAACGGACTGAAACAAAAGATGGCAGCAATGCATTTACAAGGATGCCAGCTGCTGTTAAACGCCAAAGAAGAAGCAGTCTGTGTCCAAATTCAGAGGCCGCATTTGTAGGCCGATTATGTTACAGCGACGCGACAAAGGCTGTCCAAACTTGAAGACTTCTCCATATGCGGCAGGCAAATGCGTCCTTAATTTCCCCCAGATCTGAAGGATTGGTCGGGTGTATCATTCGTGACACAACCTATCCCAGAATTCATAGCGCGGCTCAGTCAATTCCAGTTTCCAACAATGGCGGCAGCTACTTAGGTTTAATGTTACTGTTATTACTCTTTCTGGGTTGCAAAATAAAGTTTTCAGATATTTTCAGGCGAGAATGTAGCTGTGTAAACTTCAAATATTTGCTCAATTTATCAAGACATCACACATTTGCAAAAGTGATCTGACGTTTTCATAGACGAGCTGGCCGGGAGGTCAAGGTTCAACTCCCGGCACATTGTTTTCAAACCGTCCGCGGTCTTTCGCTACTAAGGTTTAACATGATACAGTATAAGTCACTTAGATAACTTAAAAATGCTATTGCTTGGCTTTTTTCAGTGTTTTGTTTGTTCCTGAGTAAACCGGTTTAGCTGAGATTAAAGTTTTAGTTTTCACACAGTTGAATAAACGTCAAACAGAAAACCAATTAAACAGAAGTGTGAGATGGTAGAGAATTTACTCCAGTGTCCTGTAATATTTTAGATAGCAAGGAGCAGACGGCTGAGTTTATTAAACTCCACCAAGACAATCTGCAAATTTCATTAAAAGTTTAATAAACCATCATCTTATCTTTAGTTTTGGTTAGCACATACCTTAAACACTTTAAACACTAAGCTAATGATAGTTATATAAGAGCAGATGCATGCTGGTGCAATATCCTGTACATTTTATGTCCAATGGATCTAATTAGTCGACTAATCGCAAAAATAATCAGTGATTAGTCGACTATCAAAATAATCGTTTGTGGCAGCCCTTTTGTGAACCATGTAAACCAGCACAACATGATCTCAGATTCAAAGGTAACCATCAGAGGAGGAGCAAAGCCAGCAGGAATCATCAGCTGAGCGTTTTATTTGTCGTCATCAAACGAGTACAAACTACTGCAAACAAAGAAAGTTGTTAGTGTAGGAAGAATGCCTTTCTTGTTAGCTTCCTCCATACTATGTAAACTGTTAAAAACTCTGTATTTTGAACATGAACCTGAGCACAGCTACATCTCCTTGAAGACTGCTGCCTCAGTTGAACATCATATTGATGTTATTAGAAAGCAGGATGAGAGTGAGACTAGAGCTCAGATGTGAGTTGACCATGTCTAACTGTCACAAACTCTCTGACCTCCATGGCACTGCTGAGCCCTCAAATCAATGCACCGTCTTTATTTACAGAAATACAGTTAGGACTACAGCTGGATCTGACCCCAGTCCTGAACCTAGCAATGTGTCCTTGAAGAGCACTGCCTCGGCTGAACGGGTCATTGAATTTAAAGGACAGCCCTGTACTGCGGAGAGGTAAACATGAGCTTTGCTCCACATACAGTGCTCCGAAATGTCTTAACAAAGGAATATGTCAATTTTTCAACATGAGCTCAGCTTGATGTGTTTTTGTTTTTAGTGAAAGTCAAAGAAGAAAAAACTAAAACACGGCTGATGACGGAGTTTATGAGTCTAGTGTGTGTTTGAAATGAAAAACAGATTTACGAACATGTTGAAAAAAAGAAAAGCTCAGAAAAACCAAGTTAATAAAGAGTTAACTGCATTAAGGACGCTGTGTAAATGTACATAAAATTTGTATTTGATCATTTTTAAATCTCATAAATCCACATCTTATTTACAATTGAATACAGACAACATATAAAATCTTTAAATAAGCCAATGTACCATTTTAAGAAGAGCAGTAGCTCATTTTGAATTTGATGGCAGCAGCACAGCCCAGTGGAACAAGGTTGCCACTGTGTAGAACTCTCTCTTCTTTACACAACAGTCCATAAACATCTGGGACCAGTTGCTGGACCTTTGGGAGAGCAATGGTGTCTCATTCTTGTTTGATATAGTATTTTCGCTGCTCAACAGCTCCAGGTCTTCTTTGTCATATTTTTCATTTTATGATGAACCAAAGGTTTTAGTTGTTTGAAGATCTGGACTGCAGGTAGGCCAGCTCTACATTCAGGCTCCTCTAAAACCGTTTAGCACTGATGGTGCCTTTAAGATTTGCAAGCTGCGAGTTCCATAGGCACCAGTGCACGCCCACACATCAGAGGCTCCGGCTGTCAAACTGAACACTGATACCAAGCTGCATGTTTTTTCCCCCTCTTTAGTCTGGGGGATGAAAGATCCATGTCTTCCAAAAAGAATGTCAAATTTTCTTTTGTCTGATGACAGAACAGTTTTCCACTTTTCCTCAGTCCATTTTAAATAAGCTTTGGCCCGGAGAAAGCAGTGCTATTTCTGGATTATTTTCACTTCTTACTTATTTTTTTGCATGAAAAAGCTTTAACCTGCATTTGCGTATGCCATGGGGAAGTGTTCCTTAGCTCATCCAGTGATTTTCATGACAGAGTCATGCCTACACTGCAAAAACTCAAAATCTTACCAAGTATATTTGTCTAATTTCTAGTCAAAATAATCTCATTACACTTAAAATAAGAAAGTCAGCTAGAGAGTAACATTTAAGTTAGATATAGAAACTTGTTTTTAGACAGTGCATCTTGGACCTGGAGAATTTTCACTTGTTCCATTGGCAGTTTTTTCACTTAATACAAGATATTCTTGCTTGAAATAAGTGAAATAAATCTGCCAATGAAACAAGTGATGATCTTCCATTGGCACCCTACGATGATGCAGTAGATGATGAGATAGTCACAGACTTCACAAATTTACATTGAGGAACATTATTCTGAAATTGTTCAGTAATTTGTAGATGCATTTTGTTGCAGACCAGTAAACTCTGCCCATCTTTATTTCAGAGAAACTCTGCCTCCCCAAGATGATATTTATTTCATTAATTAACAAATTATTGTACAATGGTTCTGTTTTTTGTTTTTTTTTTAGCACCACTTACTTTTTGTCACAATCATAACTTAAAAAAAACATTTTTCCTAATCCTGGGTCTTTGATCCAGAGTTGTGAGGTTTTGTAATGAATTCTTGCTTATTATTTAAAGTTCTGTTTGTTATCTAGTTTTTTTAATTGTTACATTCAATTGTTATGTTTCTCCTTTATATCTTGAGGTTTCTGGCTGTTTATTTCCAGTAGTTGTTTTGGCAGGATACATAGATTCTTGTGCTATTTTTTAGCCTTGTGTTCGTCTGCGTTAAGTTTGAGTGTTTTCTCAGGTAATTCCTGCATATTTATTTGTATTATTAGCCTTCTCTGTCTTGTTTGTAGTTCAACATCTTTAGTGCTGCAGAAATGTGCTGGTTAGCAAAGCTGCCTTATATTCCACCTGTTGAGTAGCTGATTGACATCTTAGGATCAATACTTAGTTGGCTTTGTTTATTACTGAAGAATGATGGTTTAGTTTAAGTGATTCGAATGTATAACAAGTGTGATGCCACTTTTATGGATTTTTAACCATTTTATTATACAGTAGTTGTTAATTTACACATTTACACAGAAAATAGAAAATATATCAAATGTTCAAATGACAAAAATGTGTCATTTGAACAAGAACAGTTGCTCATTTTGAATTTGATAGCAGCAATACAATATATATATATATATATATATAACTTGTATACTTGTATGGGCAAAGTGTATAAAAATCACTTGCCAAGCATAAAACTGAATGAAGCCAATTCTTGAAATTTTCTTTACAGTGTCACCAGGTCAGATGTTCCCACTGGTCCGACTGTCCCGCAGGATAAAAAACACCTGGACTCCATATTTAAGGTCTGTACGTTTACAATTACTTGTTTTTTTCTGTTCATTTCATTGTAAGTTTTTCAATTTTTCACAAAGAATAAAATTCAAAAGAAAAGCTTAATAATTTGATTTAGCTCCTGATGGAACTTTATTCAGCCAGAAACTCCACATAAGGACTACAAACAGATTGAATTAGATTAAAACTAGGAGAAAGTTTATTTGCACTTTCAGTTAAGCTAATGTTAACTAACTTTAGCAGGGAGAAAGCAAGTTTTATCGATTGAAGACTGGGTGTGGGCTACCAGGAATTTGACTGACGTGGCTTTCTTCTGGCTGACGTTAGCTAATGCTCTTTTTGCTAGTATGGACACATTTCAAGGTGTCTAATGTAACAAAATGAGGTGGATAAAGTCAGCTGATCATTCCAATCCTATGTTGCTCATCTGGATGATAAAATATCTTGCCAATATTTTGTAAGTTAATAATAATAAGTAACCGTTGACTGATTTATGTAATGTTGTTAAATTATAAGTGGTTGTAAATGTTATTATATGCAAAACAATTAATGAATCGAAATCCTAGTTGTCTTATCTTCTAAATACTTTACGAGGTAATATTATCCATGATAACCACACATCGATTATGTGGTTATTGTTCGTATAGTCTATTTACAACTTACTTAAATATTTAGTTATCCTTTTTTAGAGCTTTGGATTGTGAATATAACCAGAACTTCAGAGAATATCAAGGTTCTGTTCTTTTTCCAGCACACCAGTGCTGATTCGCCATGTCCCTTTTCACTGTAGGAGAAAAACAAGGTAGCCGGTAAGTCCGGTCAGGAGAATCACTTCACCGGAGAGGCATAAAACATATATTGTATCAGTAGATACTGTTATAATTGTGTAAAAAGCAATCATGGCTAATGCTTGCTTGCTTCAATATAAAGGGCAATAAAGAAAGAACTAGACCATTACATTAAAAGTATGTCCAACATATAGCTGATGCATGGCTGATGTTTCTCAATGATTTCAGTCTGAATGTGAATGTAGCATTCAAATAATGTTTTCCAGCTGTTGGAGGAGAACCTCAATGCTTTTGTGAAGAATGAACTGAAAAAGATCCAGAAGGTTCTGAGTCCAGATTACATAAAGAGTCAGGCAGAGGAGTTGTTGCAGGGTGACCATGAGATGGAGAGGAAGAGCAGCAGCGAGGCATTTCTTCGGATCACAGCGAACTTCCTGAGAATAATGAAGCAGGAGGTGCTGGCTCAACGTCTGGAGAATAGTAAGAGGATTTCTCTAAAGATATAATAAGTGGTAGACCATTTTATTATTATTACTATTATTATTTATATTACATAAATGTTGTTTGTGTATTCTTTTAGGATTCCCCATCATGTGTCAGAATAAACTTAAATCTAACCTGAAAAAGAAGTTCCAGTGTGTGTTTGAGGGAATTGCTAAAGCCGGAAACCCAACCCTTCTGAATCAGATCTACACAGAGCTCTACATCACAGAGGGAGGGACTGCAGAGGTCAACCAAGAACATGAGATTAGACAGATTGAAACAACATCCAGGAAATCAGACAGACCAGAAACAACAATTAGACAAAAAGACCTCTTCCAGACATCTGGAAGAGATAAGCCAATCAGAACAGTCCTGACAAAGGGAGTGGCTGGCATTGGAAAAACATTCTTAACGCAGAAGTACATACTAGATTGGGCTGCTGAAAAAGCCAACCAGGACATCCAATTCATGTTTCCATTCACTTTCAGAGAGCTGAATTTGTTGAAAGAGAAAAAGTTCAGCCTGGTGGAACTTGTTCATCACTTCTTTACTGAAACCAAAGAAGCAGGAATCTGCAGCTTTGAAGACTTCCAGGTTCTGTTTATCTTTGATGGTCTGGATGAGTGTCGACTTCCTCTAGACTTCCACTACACAGAGACCCTGACTGATGTTACAGAGCCCACTGCAGTGGGTGTGCTGCTCACAAACCTCATCAGAGGTAAGCTGGTTCCATCTGCTCGAATCTGGATAACCACACGACCTGCAGCAGCCAATCAGATCTATCCTGAGTGTATTGACATGGTGACAGAGGTTAGAGGGTTCACTGAACAACAGAAGGAGGAATACTTCAAGAAGAGATTCAGAGAAGAACAGGCCAGCAGGATCATCTCCCATATCAAGACATCACGAAGCCTCCACATCATGTGCCACATCCCAGTCTTCTGCTGGATCACTGCTACAGTTGTGGAGGATGTGCTGAAAACCAAAAAGAGGAGAGAGTTGCCTAAGAACTTGACTGAGATGTACATCCACTTCCTGGTGGTTCAGGCCAAAGTGAAGAAGGTCAAGTATGATGGAGGATTTGAGACAGATCCACACTGGAGTCCAGAGAGCAGGAAGATGATTGAGTCTTTGGGAAAACTGGCTTTTGATCAGCTGCAGAGAGGAAACCTGATCTTCTATGAATCAGACCTGACAGAGTGTGGCATCGATATCAGAGCAGCCTCAGTGTACTCAGGAGTGTTCACACAGATCTTTAAAGAGGAGAGAGGACTGTACCAGGACAAGGTGTTCTGCTTTGTTCATCTGAGTGTTCAGGAGTTTCTGGCTGCTCTTCATGTCCATCTGACCTTTATTAAGTCTGCTATCAATCTGCTGGAAGATCAAATCTCCCAGAAGTGTGAAACAAGAGAATTTGCAGAGACACAATTCTATGTGAGTGCTGTGGACAAGACTTTAAAGAGTCCAAATGGACACCTGGACTTGTTACTCCGCTTCCTTCTTGGTCTCTCACTGAAGGAAAATCAGACTCTCCTACGAGGTCTTTTGACACAGATAGGATGTGGCTCACAGACCAAGCAGGAAAATATCCTGTACATCAAAGAGAAGATCAATCAGAATCTGTCTGCAGAGAAAAGCATCAACCTGTTCCACTGTCTGAATGAACTGAATGATCATTCTCTAGTGGAGAAGATCCAACAGGCCCTGAGTTCAGGAAGTCTCTCTACAGATAAACTGTCTCCTGCTCAGTGGTCAGCTCTGGCTTTCATCTTACTGTCATCAGAAGAAGATCTGAATGTGTTTGACCTGAAGAAATACTCTGCTTCAGAGGAGGCTCTTTTGAGGCTGCTGCCAGTGACCAAAGCCTCCTGCAAAGCTCTGTAAGTAAACAGTGGTGTTTCTTTACAATCCATTACTTAGTGGACAGTGGAGAGTATTTAATAACTTACTACACATTTTCTTATTTCCATTTTCTCTTATTTTATTTTATTTTTTTACATTTTGCAGACTGAATATCTGTAACCTGTCAGTGAGAAGCTGTGAAGATCTGTCCTCAGTTCTCAGCTCCCCGTCCTCTAATCTCAAAGAACTTGACCTGAGTAACAACAACCTGCAGGATTCAGGAGTGAAGCTGCTGGCTTCTGGACTGAAGAGTTCACATTGTATACTGGAAAGTCTCAGGTCAGTATTCACATATCTGTTACAACTCATAACATGTAGATGAATTTGTAAGACTGTATGATTTGCAAATTAATTGTTGCATATCCTTCTTTATTTTGGATATTAGTTTTATTAAGATTTTATATTATTTTCCTCTGCTTTTGCTTCTTGCTTGTGACTGTGAATTCACATTTAACCCTTTAAAGCCGGTTTTGCGTAACTATTTTTAAATACCTGTAGAACCGGAACCACGTAAGCTAGCGCAATAATATTTTTTTGCACATGAAACCAGAGGAGTTGTACTTACATCTTATGCCATCAGCTTGTCCTAGGTCACGGTTTCCTTCCACATATAGCTTTGCAAAAATTGCATAAAAAGCGCTTGCAGGAAGAAAAACATAATATTCCAGAAACACACTTTGCCAATGCGATCAGCTGTTCGTAACACTTCCTACATTGAAATAGACATCAGCGTGACCGATCGCATGTCCCCCATTACCTGCCCAAAACCGGAAGTGACGTCATTTTTGCGGAAAATGTAGTTTTTTACTTGTAGGCCTTAAAAGCCTATACTGTTTTTTTTTTTAAGTCATGTTTGACATGCTTAGAACTCAAGTTGCACTGCTTTAAATAGTTTATTTTGATGCACATGCTGTTTTCTTTGCAAATTTGCATCATAGGATTGTTTTTAGTTTTTTCTGCAGTATATAAAAATTGTTGTATCTCAAAAATAAAACTATGAAGACACTCAAAATAAATTTCCTGTTGTTGTAAACTATTTTTTGCAACTTTTTTGTATATAAAGTTTTGAGGGATGAACCTCTTAAATTTCTCCAAGTAGAAATATATGTAAAAAAGACAAAAACGAATTTGAAATTATTTGTAGTTTATTGCACTTTTTTGCAATTTATGGAGTTACTATGGACTTAATGCAAACATATTATTAAAATTTGGGCTATAACAGTTGTATTGATGTATAGCAACAAAAATGGCACTACAGCATGTAAAAATATAAAGTAAGCTCTGGTGGACTTGGTTCTATGGTAGGTCTTAAAGGGTTAAAAAACCTTTTAGTAATACTCTTGTCAAACACTTCACCCTTCAATACATTTAAATGTTTGAACTGTGATGATCAAATATTTTTAGACTTTTCCTTCTGAATGACACTTCGGTGACGTTCTTTTAGATATTCACTTTGTTCTCATAAAAATATAATAAGTTTGATGATTTTACTTTTCATCATCGGGTCAATATTTTGGCTTAATGAACCACAGCTCTAAGAAAACCTTTGTCTGGTGTTACTAAAGCCAACTGTGATTTGATAGCAGCCTTGAGCTAGTCTGTATTTTTATACTTTTTGTGGAAGGTGTTAATCATCATAGTCTGCACAACTGTCAACTATCAACACTGTTCTCCATGACTGTGGTTGGGTGTTACTGACCTAGACTGCTTATACAATGTTTGAATACTTTTTTACTGTAATATGACCATAGTTGAGATTTCTGATTATCATGTGCTATAAGCTACAATTATCAATGTTAAAACACAGGCTTGAAATATTTCACTTTCACTATAGAATACATACAAGTTTACCATACCACATTAAATTACAAAAAAGTATTTTCACAATATTCCAGTATTCACATGCTGGATGGACTAGGGAACGATATCAAGTGAACTATGTTGATCTGTGAAATCAGAACCCCAGTACACGAAATCTGCCTCGGCTCTCTGTTTATAAAGTCTAGTCTCTGATCCTATGAGCATTATCCAGTTGAGAGTGCAGAGCTTAGATGGAGCCAACAGATGAGGGGATTTGCTCAGTTCTAACTGCATCTATTCTGGATGTCTAGCCTTCTTATCTCTGAGGAACCCTTGTAGCTCAAGGAAGATTCCCCAGCAACACATATTAATGACAGCTCCCATCTAGATCAGTGCTCTAGGAATATGACTGGTTTTATTTTAGTGACTCGGTAAACTAAGCCACAGGGGTCTGTAACTTTTAAAAGCCTGGACTAACCTGTAAGAGCTACTAACTAATTTGGGATTAATACTCAGATTTTTAAACAATAATTAAATCACCTGAGTTATACTAAGTTAATTAACCTACTCTGAACGAATGCTGATTTCTTCTGATACTTGAGTTAAATTTATCATCAACTCATCCTCATATGAAAATCAGTTTTAACATAATTCTTTTTTTAAATTCAAATACATAGGAATCATTTTTTCTTACTATTTCTCTTCAAAACTCTGTGCTTGTCAATTATACTATATAGATAACTATAGTAATAGTAAATATACTTACTAGAGTTTATTTTATTAGCTCATACATATGTTATAGTCAGAGATTTTTTTATATTCCCAGCTTCTCAATGTCACACACACACACACACACACACACACACACACACACACACACACACACACACACACACACACACACACACACACACACAGCCTCCAAGTCCAACTCACACACACTCTCAGTGAGAAGCAATTAAGAAGTTAAGTATGATCAACTGTCAGCAAACTCACATATGAATTATGGTTCTGTGTTTAACAATCACAACATACTTAATACCTTTTTCTTCATTCAGAATCATATATAAAGATGAGCTGGAGACACATTTTTTCTTTTCACAAGGCAGAAGCTGGATCATGTCTACACACAAAATCCAGACATTGGAGCAGACATTATAAACTGTATTGCTCATTAATCATATTATTAGACTTCGGTTATATTTTTGATTAAGATGAAGACATAGTGTTTTCAGTGGGAGAAACATTTCATCACTCACCCAAGTGACTTCTTTAGTCTCAGCTGATTGAAGGTTTCCCCAACCTTATGAACAGTACATTTGCATAACGACTGAAACTAGCACCACGGATTAAGATAATTTATTCATAGCATTCTGTATCATTTTAAACATACAAGGCTGGATGTTGAGTCCTTTTACCCTCTCTCACATGTAATTGGTGTAAGCGGGGGGACCTCGTCTCTTCAAATGCTTAATAAGAACCAACTCAATGACAGATTTGAATAGGTGGAATCAAATCTGAAAACACAGCACAAGAAATGGCTTTAAAGATGAACACACAAATGACAGATATAGACTGATATATATACTGATATTTAGAATACTATGACATGATAGCTGCTAGCTCCCTGTTTCAGTTATTGCTCTTCTTATTTTAATATGTCATATTATTTCACAGCACACAGCAATTCCCTGGGAGTTTCCTTCATATATGTTGTGTGTGCATGTAGTCTATCAGGCTGTCTGATCGCAAAAGAAGGCTCTGATTCTCTGGCCTCAGCTCTAACGTCCAACCCCTCCCATCTGAGAGAACTCGACCTGAGCTACAATCATCTGGGAGAGTCAGCAGTGAAGCTCTTGTCTTCTGGACTGGAGAATCCAGACTGGAGTCTGGACACTCTCAGGTATGGAGAGGACTGCTACACCCACAGACAATTTCTAATAGAGGGAGGAGTGATTGAAAATATTTCTCACTGTTGATCTGTTTATTGGACTATTGCGAAATTTTGACTGATCTGTTAATCACTGATGTTAGGAGCATTTTTCCTCTTACAAGAGGCAGTGAACATAAATTGGATATATTTGTGTGTAGCAGCTGCAGGAACATCTTTGTCATTGTTTAGTTTAGACAGATGTGTGTGTCTGTCCTTGTGTGTAAAAGAGCGATGTAATGTGCAGGATGTAACCCCCTCCTTCTCTCAGGGTGGAGCCTTCAGGAGACCAATGGTTGACACCAGGTCTGAGGAAGTGTAAGTGTGTTTTTAATGTGATTCATGAACACAAAGCAGCACACATTCAACCATATTCAAACTGTCACATCACTCAGTCACATCTCTGATGTCAGGAGTCATCATCAAAGTGTCAATCAATGAACAGATGATGGATCAATAACTGCAACTGGATTGTGTTTGTTCTCTCCATCAGATTCCTGTCAACTCACAATCAACACAAACACAGTACACAAGAATCTTAAGCTGTCTGACAACAACAGGAAGGTGACATATGTTAAGGAGGAGCAGCCATATCCTGATCATCCAGACAGATTTGATGACTGGTGCCCCCAGGTGCTGTGTAGAGAAGGTCTGACTGGTCGCTGTTACTGGGAGGTCGAGAAAAATGGACAGGTTCACATATCAGTGAGTTATGAAAGAATCCCAAGAAAATCCCAAGAAAAGGTGCTGTGTAGAGAAGGTCTGACTGGTCGCTGTTACTGGGAGGTCGAGAAAAATGGACAGGTTCACATATCAGTGAGTTATGAAAGAATCCCAAGAAAAGGGCACAGAGATGAAAGAAATGACATTGAATTTGGATTTAACGATCAGTCCTGGTGTCTCAGCTTCTCTAAACGAGGTTGCTTTGCTTGGCACAACAATAGAGAAATGTTCATCTGCTCTTCCTATTGTTGGTCTGGCAGAGTAGCAGTGTATCTGGACTGTCCTGCTGGCACTCTGTCCTTCTACAGAGTCTCCTCTGACACTCTGATCCACCTCCACACCTTCAACACCACATTCACTGAACCTCTTTATCCTGGGTTTGGGTTTGTGTTCAGAACAACATCAGGGTTTTCGATCTCTCTTGATTCTTCAGCTTCTCTGTGTTCAGTTTAGTGTAAATAGCGTCTTGTCTCATTATTTCTCTCTGTACCGTCCAAACTTTAATGTCACCATGTCTTTTGATGAATGAATAAGTTATAAGTGTAATCAAATAGCAAACATCATTTTATGGTCTTCAACTTGAACCCTCTCAGGCTCAAATTAAGTTTTTGTTGCTAATGCACAAAAGAATACCTGCAGTGGTACTTCTGAGTAAAAAAACCTCATAAAATATGTATGTGGGGTAATCAGGTTGTTAGCTTTTAACTGTTGCAAATCTGCAACGCCTGCCTTGAGAGGGTTAAAGAAACCTTTCTATACTGTCCCATACTGTCTGGGTAAAATTTGACCCTTTTTTTTTTTTTTTACAATAGAGTTCATTACCCTCAGTACCATTCGTTTTAGCCTTTGAATTTTTTAATTTGCTTTTTGCTAAAGTAGTACCACAATTACAATATTTCAGAACTTAGTGTATGTTGCTACAGATGTTTGTACCCTGAGCATGTTCCAGGTCAGATTTGATTATGCATTGAATGAGCAGCAAATGTTAGCACTTCCAGACAAGCTGTTGAACAGAGATGAACTATTCCGAGAAATATTCATATATGAATATATGTATATTTTCAATATTTTTCAATATATGAATATTGAAATATTCAGAAAATGGTAAATGGCCTGCATTTGTATAGCGCTTTTCTAGTCCATAGGACCCCAAAGCGCTTTACACTACATTCAGTCATTCACCCATTCACACACTGGCGATGGCAAGCTACATTGTAGCCACAGCTGCCCTGGGGCGCACTGACAGAGGCGAGGCTGCCGGACACAGGCACCACCGGGCCCTCTGACCACCACCAGTAGGCAAACACGGGGTTAGTATCTTGCCCAAGGACATTTGGCATGCAGCCAGGATGCAGCCTGGGATCGAACCACCGACCTTCTGATTAGTGGCTGACCTGCTCTGCCACCTGAGCTACAGCCACCCCAGAAGAGGAGCATAGCTAAATAAATATAAAAGGGTATATAAAAGGGTGGTTCTCTGGCCTCAGATAAATAAATATAAAGGGTATACAGGAGGCAGCACGGTGGCACGGTGGTTAGCACTGTTGCCGCACAGCAAGAAGGTCCTGAGTTCAATTCCACCATCAGGCCGGGATCTTTCTGTGTGGAGTTTGCATGTTCTCCCCGTGTTTGCGTGGGTTCCCTCCGGGTACTCCAGCTTCCTCCCACCGTCCAAAGACATGCAACTTATGGGGATAGGTTAATTGGATAATCCAAATTACCACTAGGTGTGAATGTGCGAGTGAATGTGAGAGCGAATGGTTGTCTGTCCCTGTGTGTTGGCCCTGCAACAGACTGGCGACCTGTCCAGGGTGTACCCCGCCTCTTGCCCTATGACAGCTGGGATAGGCTCCAGCGCCCCCCGCGACCCTGAAAAGGATAAGCGGAAGCGAATGGATGGATGGATGGATGGGTATACAGGAGCTCCATTTGTAGCAGTATATCTGGACTGGCCCACTGGCACTCTGTCCTTCTACAGAGTCTCCTCTGACACTCTGATCCACCTTCAACACCCCATTCACTGAACCTCTTTATCCTGGGTTTGGGTTTTTATTCAGGACTCCAACAAACTTCATTTGTCCTTTTGGTTCTTCAGCATCTCTGTGTTCAGTTTAGTATAATTAGTCCCTGAAGCTCAGTTCATCTCAGGTGATTCAGTTCATGTTGGTGGCAGGTAAGTTTGCAGCAGATGAGATAAACTGTGATATCAGAGAGCAGCCACTGTCAAGTACTCACTACCTTAAACTTCTACAAGTGGAAGTATTTAGTTCTCAGTTCTTCCGTTTATTTAGGTGGCTGTGGATATGGAGGTACAGGGCCTCATGGTTGCTCAGGTGTCATAGATAAAGTACTGTATGAATGTGTGTCAGTTAATGAATTATAATCTAATAACTGAGAGGTTATCAAAGCAGGATACACCCTGGAAAACTTGCTAATCTATCACGACATCTGTTCAACTGTCAATCACCATACCATCTGAATGGACTTTAGGTTAGTCTTACTGTCACATTTTTACCTAAATCCAGCCCACTGCAGACCAGATAGTTATTTTAGTTATAAAACACCTCAACATTTTTGTGTCTTATTCCTTCAGTTTTGTCTTGTAGTCTCTGGGATCTCATTAGAATAAGACATTCATTTATTAGATCAGAACTGGGAGTCTCTGCAAAGTTTCCCTAGTTGATAAAATTACTCACCCACAGTCTTTAAACCCAGAAGATTTAACACTTTGATCTGAGCATGAACACCATGAGGTAGTCTGTTTTCTGCTGGCTGTGATTGTTGTAACTGTCCACAAGCTGTTTTTGTACAGTATTGGCGACTTGATGGACTAAACTTAAAACAATGCCACTTTCTTGTAGATACACTGAATCTATTTTAAGATAATTTCATTCAGAAAAAGTGTGTTTTTGAGTGTTTACAAAAGCACTGAAAACATGCCAGAAATAAACTCCATGCAATTATGAACATTGCAACTCAAGTAACTACCCTATATCTCAAAACCAATGTAATGCTGCTGAAGTTGCGTGGCTACATAGGCAATGACTATGAAGCGCAAAAAGAAAAGCTTCTGTGGACACATACCATGAGTCACACTGATGATTGTTGTGATTTTTCCAGTAACTGAATCATGGAATGATGTTCTTTTACTGTATTTTGCAATACCTCTAGACCCATGACGTCTCAACACAGTACACAGTGTTTTTAAATATGATGTGATTCATGCATGGTTACAGTTACTGAGGTATATCTAAAAATTAAATAGAGCACTGGTTTTGTAAGGAAGTAAAATAGTAGATATCTGCTGGTGGTTTTGAATGTGTTGAATAAAATGTATCGAAGAACTTGCTTGGCTAAATCTGCCTATTAAGTTTCAGGATGCGAATCAAGACTGGACCAAGACTCCTGTTGGTCACTGCTCATATTAGTCATTTGCATGACATTTAATACTAAATACTTTCTTATTATCAGTGATGAACGTTAGCACTGAATGCCAATGTGAATATCGTCCTTGTCAGTGCTGTATGCATGGAGTTGTAGTTCTTGAGAGTGACCACTGGATGGCAATAAAATAATAAAAATAAAATAAAGCGTTTCTGTAATGCGTAAATTTGAATAAAGATCCAGTAAAAACAAAATTTTGCATATAATCAGTGGACTCCGCACTTGTACCGGGTGTTTCTTAGTTCTCCCAGTCACCCGAGCTTCTCATCCAACATAAACAGAAATTAAATGATAAAAAAAACGTTCTGTTTATCCGATAGATATTTTACTAAATACAGCTGATGTCTCACATTAGACATTTTTTTCTAAATGAGTGTTGGTGTATTATTATTAAATGAGGGTTACTGCTGACAACAGTGTTTAACAGCTTATTATTATCATTGTTCTCATGATCAGACTGATAAAAATTAAACCTCAGGATCGGTGTGAAAATGATTCTTGTCGGTATATGAAAAATTGTACTTATTGACAGCGACCATCAGGAGGCAGTAATAGATACACTTTCTTAATGAGTCGCTGCCACTAGAACAGCCAGGTCACGGGCTTTTTATGCTCGCTGTTCTCTCCCTCATGAACAATGTATGCAGTGTTGTGTACTGTCAGAGTGGTTTTACCCAACGTGGCCAGGTTATTTAACATGGTGCACTTCATGACTGCAATAGTATTTATGAATGACACAATAACTTTAACATCACTTTCATTTTATAGATACATACATACATTTATAAAAATAAAATAAAAAAGCCCTCTCATCCCTGCGGGTGAGCTCGGGTCCTCTACCTCTGCTAGTACTAGGCAACTGCTAGTACAGTTGCCTAGTACTAGCAGGCAACTGTAGTACTATATTTATACCCCATATTTCTCCTGTTTTGGCTTCCCTTCATTGGCTTCATGTTAAATCCAGAATTGAATTCAAAATCCTGCTCCTCACATACAAGGTCTTAAATAATCAGGCCCCATCTTATCTTAATGATCTTGTAGTACCATATCACCCTATTAGAGCACTTCACTCTCGCTCTGCAGGCCTACTTGTTGTTCCTAGAGTATTTAAAAGTATCTCCATTGTAAAAGGAAAACTGACAGCCGAGCAATTTTATATCAGTGGAGAACCAATTCCAACAGTATTACAGAAGCCCATAAAGAGCCTGGGATGGTGGTATAATGCAGAACAAGTAGAACAACTAAGGCAGAACTTGGCTAATGACCTCAAGCGGATTAACAACACTGCACTCCCAGGGAAACTGAAGCTCTGGTACTTCCAGTTCGGGTTATTACCCAGACTACTGTGGCCGTTGACAATGTACAAGGTCTTGCTCAATCATTCCAATCGACTAGAGAGGCTAGTGAGCTCCTACATTAAGAAGTGGCTCGGACTTCCCAAATGCCTCAGCAGCGTTGCACTCTATAGCGACGGGATATTGGCATTGCCTATCCCTAGCCTATCTGGGGCATGGAGTCTAACAGACTAAGTTTAATCATCCGAGCGACATGCGATGTGCTGCTTTCCCCAATAAATCTGCAGCTGTGGTTTAGAAAGGACCCATCCTGCCCCTTGTGTACAGTCCCAGCCACACTCAAGCACATCTTGGTTGGTTGTAGGACGAGCCTTACTCAGGGCAGATACACATGGAGACACAACCAGGTTTCAGGTGTCTAGCTGAGAAAGTTGAGCGCAAATGAAAATCCATCAACGCTCAACCTTCCACGAACCAAGAGGAGTGTCCGTTTTTATCAGCATTTGTCCAGGAAGGAGACAAGCTGAGGACGAGCCCGTCAAACCCAGACCTGGGCCCGCTGAAGGTTGCCAGGGATTGGCAGATGCAAGTGGACTTGGATCAGAGGCTAATTTTTCCCACAGAGATCGTAACAACTACTCTGCGACCAGACCTCGTCCTTTGGTCTAACTCCCAAGAACTTGTGTACTTTATTGAGCTGACTGTACCATGGGAGGAAGTAATTGAGGAAGTATTTGAGCGTAAAAAGCTGCAGTATGCCAACTTGGCAGCTGAGGCAGAGGATAGAGGCTGGAAGATCAAGGTGCGCCTGGTGGAAGTGCGGCAGATTTGTTGCCAGTACAACAACAAAACTGCTCAGAAAGATTGGGATCAGAGGACAGGCACAATGGCAGGCTATAAGAGAATTGGCTAACACTGCTGAGAAGACCAATTACTGGCTATGGCTAAAAAGGGCTGACATCACTTGGGCAGCTAAGGCAGTCAACTAACTGCGATACACATGCCCAGGATTGATCAACCTGTGGTGGGCCTCCCTCAACAGAGTAAAACCCTGGAGAAACGAAGAAGTCAAAAAACTCAAAAGAAATTGCAGGGCAGCAGAAAGGAGATGGAGGAAAAATAAAAATACTATCAACCATCAAATATTTTGCGAGCAACTCAAAATGTACAATAATACATTAAGGAATTCAAGAAATTCATACTTCGCCAAAATAATCAATAATAACAAAAATAATCCCAAGGTCCTCTTTTCCACCATAGATCATTTATTTAACCCTGATTTTAACAGCTCCCAAAGAACCCCCACAGACTCGCTCTGTGAGCAGTTTGCAGACCACTTCAGGGGAAAAGTCAGCGCCATCAGATCTGATATTTTATCTAATCGCGATATGATTTTAACCCTTGTGTGGTGTTCATATTTTTGTTACTCAGCTAGTGTTCATGGGTCTGGTGGACCCGCTAGAGTTTTGGCTTTCCAAATTAACACTATCAAACAATTTTATGTTAAATTACTCAACAGATGTTTACTTCATCCCAATTACAAACCATATGAACAGTAAACATGGTTATTTTTTTCCCTTTACCTTTGTTAGATCACATTTATGAATTAATGTGCTTCTCGTTTTTTTTTTTGTTTTGTTTTTTATAAAATGTTTTTAAAAAATAAATCAGTTATAATCAAGTGGAGTGAGTGGAAAGACAACACATTTACACGTGAAGCAATATGTTTCACAACTAAATGGGATCAGCTGCTCATCAATGGTGATATTAGGCCCAGAGTTGTAAAACAGGGGGAGGTGGTGCACACACTTATCCCACACTGTCCTGATGGCAGCTAGCTTGTCTCTCTGCCGTCGAGCTGGTCTGTCGTCTCGGTTATCAAAACGGATAATCCTGCAAATTTTGTGGAAGTTTTCCAGAGACATTGATGCACGGAAAAGTTCTTGCCGGTTTCTGCATCCCACAGGGATTCTGTGGATTCCCCTTTGGACCTCAAAACTCCTGCAAGGATAAGAACCCCAAAGTAGGCCTGCAGATCAATTTGGTCCATCTCCTTCCACCTCTCTCCAAAAACACACCGTCCTTCTAGATTACTGCAATCCAGAATAATTTTCTGGATGGAATCTGGGATGAAAAGCTCAAATGAAGACTTGATGTCCTGCACATGAGTAACTGCCAGCCGTGTTGGCCCTGGCTCATCACAGTAACAGCTCTGTAGGGTGGCTCATTTCTTGGGCAAGAAGACCATTCAATTTCACCAGTTATTGGCATCCATATTTCTTCACTTGCTGTCTGGTGGGCTTGTTCTGGTCCTGGAGCTGGCTGCAAATCAGGTACTCGTCTTTGTTTTGTTACTAAATGGTGCTCAACCTCATCCTCTTCTTCAAAGTCACTGTCAGACTCTGAATTTTCAGCAATGTGAAATATTCTGAACCCTCTTTGTCAACATCATCATCCGAAGCCCCTCTCTCTTCCAAAATCAATTGGATGGCCCTCGCAGCAGATAATCTTTTGCCATCTTGATCAGTTGTGATAAAGAACCACACTGGCAAAGTCTTATTTATAGTATTATGCCCCTAATTTGCAGGTGGGACAGGGTATGAGAAAATAAAATTTGGATCCCTCAAGAGAGAGGGTAAAATGTGCGGGAATGTAAGAGCAGACGGTGTTGGTAGTTGAATTTTCAACAATGTTGCAACTTTGTGGGGGAGCAGGAGGGGAAGAAAACACTATCAGCAGCACCAGAAAGGAGGAAGACAGAGTATGGGAACACAGGACCTACACTTTCAACACTTTTATTAGACCTGGGTCCAGTGGACCCGAACACCTTGTATGTAATGTAAATGCGTGGGGGGGAGGTACAGTATGAGGTCATTGAAAATTAGTTCGGATTTATGTTCTTCACAGAAAATAAGCCAAAGCCAATGAATTTCAGGTTGAAAAAATAATTAATTGTTTAATTTTTCTTTTGAGAAAAACTGAAAACGGGTCTCACAGACCCGAACACCATACAAGGGTTAAACACATCTGAGGGCTCGATTGTACCTGAGGAGACACTGGACAGCTTTGTCCTGGTTAATGCTGAGAACCTTAAGAAAGTTTTCTCCACAGTGAGACCCACCACATGTCTTTTAGATCCAATCCCCTCTTCACTCTTTAAAACACTTTATGGATTTTTTGAAGCTGAGCTTTTATACATGATGAATTGCTCTCTTCAGTTGGGTGTCTTCCCTGTTGCCTTTAAAACGGCAGTGGTGAGGCCCCTTCTGAAGAAGAGCAATTTGGATTGTAATGATTTTAATAACTACAGACCTGTATCCAACTTACCATTTTTAAGTAAAATCTTAGAAAAACTTGTTTTTACTCAGATTACTGATTTTTTGAATGATAGACAGATCCTGGAGATATTCCAGTCTGGATTTAGGGGGAAACCACAGCACAGAGACGGCTCTCCTAAAGGTTTTAAATGATCTTAGATGTAACTGGGACTCCCAAAAGCTCTCAGTCCTGGTGCTACTGGATCTAAGCGCAGCCTTTGATACAGTAGATCATGCTATTCTTTTAAACAGACTGAAACACATGGTGGGCCTCACTGGTGCTGTACACAACTGGTTCACTTCCTATCTCTCAGACAGAACTTTTATGGTGAGTATGGATACACAGTGTTGGGGAGTAACGGAATACATGTACCGCCGTTACGTATTTAAAATACAAAATATGAGTAACTGTATTCCGTTACAGTTACCGTTTAAAAAGGTGGTATTCAGAATACAGTTGCTTTGTTGAAATAAATGGATTACACTGCGGTACTTTCCTGTTTCATTTTGTCGCGGGTCAGGACTGTTTGGGTTTTGTTTGACAGCTACGTTCTGTTGTTCCAGGCGGCAGCGTTACGGTTGCCATGGTTACAGGGCGACGCTCTCTCTCTCTCTCTCTGCGACTGTGTGTTTCCTGGGTGAGAGAGCGCCTTTTCGTTGTTGTTGTTGTTGTTGTGCTAAGCTAACAGGCAGAATGCTACAAGCATAGCTCTAAAGAATGTAGCATCATGGGCAGTGTAGTCCGTGTTGCAGGGAGAATGGACTGCCATACACGTTATGAGTCTGTGAGCGCCAGGAGGGAGAAAAAGGGGAGTGGAAAGGTACGAGTTGTCATCGAGGAAAAACGGGAGCTGGAAGCATGTAAATATAATAATAACCACTGCAGCCAAGAAGAGTGCCCGACGAGCCCAGTTGTAAGTAAGCTATTAAGACTCGACTGTACGCCGTGTTCGTGTTTTCCTCCGAAAACAATAAGTTCCGTTGGAGCAGCCTTTCAACGCCTCTCTCTGTCTCTCGCAAGAAAAGTTGACCCACACAACAAAGTAAAGCTATTTTTCGGCTACGAGCCGACAGGGACATTAGTCAGAGGTCCCTTTACTACAGTTCGGAGTCGCGGACCTTCAGTAATAGTAATAAATCACACAGCAATAGTACATTCACGTTATTGTAAAAAGCATGATAATATATTAAGTAATCCAAAGTATTCAGAATACGTTACTGTCATCGAGTAACGTAACGGAATACGTTACAGAATACATTTTGGGGCATGTATTCTGTATTCTGTAATGGAATACATTTTAAAAGTAACCTTCCCAACACTGTGGATACATGCTCCTCTAAGATCCATAAAATGACATGTGGTGTGCCCCAAGGGTCGGTTTTAGGCCCTGTACTTTTTAATTTGTATATGCTCCCTCTCGGCGGTGTCATCAGGAGGCATGGAGTGAACTTTCACAGTTACGCTGATGACACTCAGCTGTACATCTCCGTGTCTCCTGATGACACCAGACCAATGGATGCCCTTTTAAACTGTATTCTAGATATAAGATCTTGGATGTCAGAAAACTTTTTACAGCTTAACCAGGACAAAACTGAAGTTTTAATCCTCGGTCCTGAGACTCAGAGAGAAAAACTCTTGTCTAAATTAGAGGCATTTTCACTATGTCCTTCGCTACAAGTGAAAAACCTGGGTGTTATTTTTGACTCTGAGCTTGGTTTTATCCCACATATTAAACATGTAACCAAAATTGGATTTTATCATCTAAAAAATATAGCCAGAGTCCGCCCTATTCTCTCTCGGGCCAACACGGAGATGCTGATGCATGCTTTTATTACCAGTCGCATTGATTACTGTAATGCCCTGCTCTCTGGTCTTCCTAAAAAGAATATTTCAACTTTACAACTTTTACAAAACTCGGCAGCTCGTGTGCTGACGAAGACCTTACTCTATTTATATTTATATTTATATTGTATCCCGTTCTTATTTATTTTATCGTTTTACCCTGTATATATCCTATTGTGTCATATCTCCAGTGTTTCCTCAGAGGGCGCTCTCTGCACCGGGGCTTTGATCGACCGTGGCTGCTGGGGCTCTGGGGGTCCTCTCAGCCTGGCTGGGGGGCTTCTTTGCCTCCCTCCTGCTGTGTGCCCAGCCTGGAGGCTGCGGTCTGTGACCGGCTCCCCGTGCAGACGGCTCCCTGTTATAGTGTTTCCTCACTTGGCTCATGCGAGCCCAGCCCAATTTTACTCTTTAAGTGTGTGTGTGTGTGGGGGGGATATGCGTGTATTCACATCGTTTATGTTAATGAGAGTGTGGGGAGTGAGTTGGAGGGTGGGGTGGGGTGGGGTGGGCTGCTTTTAACCATGTAAAGCACTTTGTGCTACATTTTTTTTTGTATGAAAAGTGCTTTATAAATAAAGATTGATTGATTGATTGATTGATTGATTGATTGATTGATTGATTGATTGATTGATTGATTAAAACATAACCTTAGAAGTTTTGCTGGTTGACTGATACAGCTGTCTCAGGGCCTCCTGGAGACTGCAGTTAATCTCTTGGTAGTCAAACTAAAAGGAAGAATGAAAGAATAGGAAAGAAAAATGTTCTGTTCTTCTCCCCTCTGCTCTTCTTCCCTTTTCTGGGAGGCAGTGGGGAGGTAGAGCGTACAGCATGATCCGGCAGGGAGGTGTGGGAAGCCAGATCGGGCGCCCCCCTTCTGGCTCTCCTCTCTGCTCTCTCCTATCTTTTCTTACTTACTTGTCTTACTTCTCTCTGTCACCTTTTCTGTCCCTTTGGAAAAATGAGGCTCCATAAATCTAAATCCTACCTTAGCCTCTGAGCACCTGACCTGAGCACCAGTCAGAGGACACAAATCATATCATGTCAAGTCTCATTTATCCGTTTGCTCAGATTATCACAAAGTTGCTTCTTGCTAACTTCATGCAGTTCTGTCTTGATTTACTTGTGATGACACTCATATAGTATTTTTTGTTATTTCTTAATTTTTTATGTTACAAATTTTTTATGAGCGTGTTACAAATACAACGAAGGCTTCTACAGACAAAAACATGGCTGCGCCATGGGCTCCCCTGTGTCACCTATTGTAGCCAACCTTTACATGGAGGAAGTGGAAAGGAAGGCTCTTGGCTCTTTCAAAGGAAGAGGACCCAGCCACTGGTACAGATATGTAGACGACACCTGGGTCAAAATCAAGACACAAGAAGTGGAATCCCTCACTGCATACATTAACGCTGTGGATAAAAACATCAAGTTCACCAGGGAAGACACAAAGGATAACTGTTTGCCTTTCCTGGACTGCGCTGTGCACATTGAAGAGAACGGCAACCTCAACATCGAAGTTTACCGGAAGCCCACACACACGGACCAGTACCTCCTCTTTAACTCCCATCGCCCTCTGGAACACAAACTTGGAGTAATTAGGACCCTACACCACCGGGCAGAACATGTTCCCTCTAAGCCTGAAGGGGAAAAGAAGGAACACACACATGTAAAGGAAGCACTCAAAACGTGCGGCTATCCTAATTGGACGTTCTTAAAGTCAGCAAAGAGGCACAGAAAAGAAGATCAGATACCAGCGAGGGAGGATAAGAAGGATAGACGTAACAACATTGTCATCCCCTATGTAACCGGTGTATCAGAAAAACTCAGGAGAATTTTCTCCAAGCACGACATCCCGCTGCATTTCAGACCCAGCAACACGCTCAGACAAAAACTGGTTCACCCAAAAGACAAAACTCCAAAACACAGACTTAACAATGTGGTGTATGCTGTACAGTGCAGCGAGGAATGCCCAGACCTCTACATTGGAGAGTCCAAACAGCCACTTCACAAGCGTATGGCACAACACAGAAGAGCCACCTCCACAGAACAAGACTCAGCAGTCCATCTGCATCTAAAGGACAAAGGTCACTCTTTCAAGGATGCCAATGTTCACATTTTGGACAGAGAGGACAGATGGTTTGAAAGAGGAGTGAAAGAAGCCATCTATGTCCACTTTGAGCGACCATCTTTGAACAGAGGCGGTGGTTTACGACACCAACTGTCTGCCATCTATAATCCAGTTTTGAGTTCCCTCCCAAGACTTCTTAATGCCCACTCACATCCTGGGCTATCTGACCTCAGGAAATCACATGATAGGGTGGGGCGAGGTTTCAAAATGAGCTCACCCAAAACCCTGGCTGATTGGGACCCACACCCATTTTCACACCTTGGCTCAAGCGATTAGAGGATCATCAGGGGGTCCTTTTGTCCCTCTGTGGGGGGTTACTCCCACTGGGTTTAAATCTGGGACTCTCCACCATTTGACCTTAGAACTGAAGAAGCTTCTCGGATGAGAGGTTAAACGTCTTCAAGCAACTTAAAGAAGTCCAGACGCTTTTCTTTGCAAGCTCCTTTGACTACGATGACCTGGATGATTGAGAACCTTCACAGACATATGTTACATTTTATATTGATTTCATGTTTATCCTTGTTTTGAGCAGTGTGTGGAGCAACTTTTGTGCATTGTCTTCTGCTTATAATTTATTGTTTATATGGTCATTTTATTGCTGATAATTTATTCAGTGTCTTGTTTGTGAACTGTGTTTTCATTATTTGTAATGTTTCGGTTGCATCTTAGATTTCCTCTGAATTGTCTAAACTGGTGACCTTAAAGGTTTCTGCACAAAATAAAAACAAAACAAAAAATTATTTAAATTACATTTTTCAAATAAGACATTTCATTCAGTGTCAGTTTTAATTAATTCTAGTTTTTGCATTTGAACTTTTCCAATCCTGAATTTCATGCCAGAAAAATGTTTAAATTATTTTGGGGCAGGGAAAACAAAAAAGTACTAAATTTAATGCAATAGAGGACAAAAACGTAGCTCTATGTCACAGGATGGGCAGCCTTGATATTCCAAATAGAGCACAGAGTGTGGGTGCTGGCACTGTTAAATATTGTATCTCTAACATATAGCAGCTGCAGGTTAATTATTGATGGCATTAAAGTCATTTCAGTGTGAAGCTAATCTTTGACATGTGAGCTGCAGAGTAGGATTCTTTAGTGGTTTGAAGTGTTTTATTTGGCAGAAGTCTCCTGACGCAGAGGAGCGATCACAGAAAAGAAGCAGAGCATTTTCTGTTTTTCAATAGAAAGCTGGTCCAGGCAGCAGAGAGCTGCAGAGTGAAGTTCATAGGAACAAGCTGAGTAAGTGCAACTTTGATTCATTTGTCTCTGAGATTTCTTCTTCATCACAGAGCTGCTGCTCTTTGTTAATGTGTGTTTGTTTGGGGAACAGATTGAGACTCATTACATATCTGATACATCTGTGAATACATCTGTGAATACATCTGGTATTGGATGAAATCAATAAAAACAATACACAAAATTCCTTTAAAAAAAGTCTTTGATATCCAATTTAGAGCTTTTCAAACCAATCCATGTAAGAAGATCTTTTCCCCCTCACATCACATCACATCAGACAGACAGCTTGTGCTTTTCTTTATCAGGCAACAACAGGTTGTTAACAGTATCATGAAATGTGTCTCAGTGTGCACATCACATCAGATCCGATCAGAAAAAGTCTGACTGTAATGTGATGTTTAGTAAGATGGACTCTGAACAAGCTCACCATCAAACTGTAAAACTATAAAAATCCTGTATTTCATGTTGATGATGAGATTGTTTTATGAAGGATCATAGTTCATTCCTTTTAAATATTCTCCATAATTCATGGAGAATATTTAACAGGAATTGCTAAGAGCCCCCTGCTGGTTCCCTCTAAGTCAGGGGTGTCAAGCATTAGGCTCAGTGTACTGAATCAGCCCAGCAAAGACTAATCCTACCTGCTGGACGACTTCGGAATTTTTTGGATTTCTAACTGTATTTTTATGTATTTTTATGTGTGAAACTGGGCGTGGGTCCAAATCAGCCTGAGCCACACCTTGGCTCAGGCGATTAGAGGATCATCAGGGGGTCCTTTTGTCCCTCTGTGGGGGGTTACTCCCACTAGGTTTATATCTGGGACTCTCCACCATTTGACCTTAGAACTGAAGAAGCTTCTCGGATGAGAGGTGAAACGTCTTCAAGCAACTTAAAGAAGTCCAGACGCTTTTCTTTGCAGGCTCCTTTGACTACGATGACCTGGATGACTGAGAACCTTCACAGACAACTATTTCAATGATTGTGCTTGCCAACTCATTGGATATTGAACAACCAAGTGAGCAGGAGGGCTATAGTTATAACTGAGAATTTGAGTTTTAGACATATTAATTTTATAGCCAGAGAGTTTCCCAAATTTTTGGCATAAATTCATCAACGAAGGCAGGGAGTTAGTGGGCTGATCTAGGTATATCAATATGTCATCCGCATAGCAAGCAAGCTTGTGTTCCTGTCCTGCAATAGTAATCCCCTTAATATCTTTATTTTGTCTAATTGATTGTGCCAAAGGTTCTAAATACAAAGCAAACAGAAGCGGGGACCAAGCACAGCCTTGTTTATTTCCTCTCTGCAGAACAAAGCTATTTGAGAGAGAACCATTAACTTTAATTCTTGCGGTGGGATTAGTATATAATGCCCTCACCGTATCAACAATTCCCTTATGTAAGCCGAATTTATCCAAGACTTTGTATAGAAAGTCCCAATTTACGGAGTCGAAGGCCTTTTCTGCATCAATACTCATAAGCATGGCTGTACTCTTAGATGTCTGTATCTGATGTATTATGTGAAGAGTTCTACGTATATTATCCTGGGTCTGTCGTCGTCTTATGAACTCTGTTTGGTCATTACTAATCAGGTCGGGTAAAATTTCTTCCATTCTCCTGGCCATTATCGAAATAAACAGTCTATAATCTATGTTAAGGACAGAAATGGGTCTATATGAGCCACACTCCATTTTGTCTTTCCCTTCTTTCGGGATAGCCGAGATGATAGCCTCCTTCCAACTCGGCGGCATTTGCGCTGTTTTTAACACACAGTTAAAAGTAGTGAGTAATGTAGGGATCAAGTCCTGTTTAAATTCCCAATACCACTCCGCGGTGTAACCATCGGAGCCTGGTGACTTATTGTATTTCAACCTATTGATGGCATTCATAAGTTCAGCTTCCGTCACCTCCGCTATCATCATTTTATTTTGTTCCTCATTAAGGCTTGGTAGGCATAAAGAATTCAGGAAATCGTCCATTTCATACTCAGCCCCCCGTGGGACTCCCGCATATAATGTTTTATAAAATAATTCAAAGGCATCCTGTATCTTACTAGGATGAGTCATTATATTTCCTGTCTCTGGGTGTTTAATTTTAGTTACAGTATTCTCCGCTATCTTCTTCTTAAGTTTCCACGCTAAAATTTTCATTGATTGCGATCCCCCTTGATAATACTTCTGTTTCAAATATAACAATTTTCTCTTTATCGCTTGTGTACTCAACGTATTTATTTCAGTTCTGATCGTTGTTAATTTCTGCAGAGTACCCGCTGAAGGCGTATGTTTGTGCTCCCTTTCTAATTGTTTTTGAATCTCTTGTAATTCTTCCATTTTTTTCTCTCTTACTTTTTTTGGAAGGAGGCAAACGCTATAATCTTCCCCCTCATGACAGCTTTTAATGCATCCCATAGTATCGGAGGTGACACCTCCCCATTATCATTAATTTCGAGATAGACTTTGAGCTCTTTCCTTGTTACTTTCCTAAATTCCACATCTTTAAGCAGAGATGAATTCAATCTCCAAATTGAAATTTTGGGGTATACGTTCATATCAATCGTCAGATACAGCGGTGCGTGGTCACTTATATCTATCGAGCCCATCTCGCATGTTAAGATTTTATCCCTATCTCTTCCAAACGTCAAAAAATAATCTATCCTCGTGTAAAGGGAGTGTGGGGCTGAGAAATGAGAGTAATCCCTCCTTGTAGGAAAGCGATTTCTCCATACATCAATTAAACCCACCTCATCAAACAATGCTGAAATTTTTTTATATAAGGTACTCAAGGTACTCCCGGCTTCTTTCTATTAGAGCTATCTAGATCCGGCTGCAGGCGTACATTCAGATCGCCGCCGCAAATTAAAGGGCCTTGAGTTTCTGTCACCATTATATTAACAATGTTCTTAAAAAAACTTAAGTCACTTCCTGGTGGGGCGTACACATTCATTAAAGTAACCTGATTACCATCAACTGTTCCCCGGACCAGTATAAACCTCCCATCCTTATCTTTAAGTTCGAATGACTTTTCAAAGTTCAATGCCCTGGAAATCAAAATCACCACACCCCGTCTGCGGCCGGATTCATACGCTGAGGAGAACATGTTTGTAAAGCCCATCCTCCTAAGTTTTTCATGTTCATTATTATTTAAGTGTGTTTCTTGTAAGTATACTATCTGTGCTCGATCTTTCTTCATTTTAGTCAAAATTCTACTTCGCTTAATAGGATTCGTGAGCCCGTTCACATTAAAGGATATAACGTTAATTCCCTTAGCACTTAGCATTTTCCGAAATAAAGTATCCAAACTTAAGTAACTTATCGACTGGTAAACTCCCTTTAAAAACCCGAGCAATGAACAACAACAACCGTCCAAAACCGGACAAACCCCCCCAAAAAAACAAAAAAAAAACCACAAAATTTTTTTTAATCATTTAGTAAGGGGAAAGTATTTGTTATCTCACCCACTTCGACAGAACAGTATATCTCCATTAATCTCCTGTCGTAGAGGGGGAGCACCTTCTAGAAAGCTGAAGCTGCTCACGAATGGGTCTTTCTCTGTGTCCCTCCGAGTCACACCGCTGCGACATTCCCGTCTTCTCCCACATCAAATTTGACAGCTGCTCCGTTAGGGTCTGCTTCGGGACGACTTTAGCGATCTGGAATCCCCTTGTCCACATATCCGCCGTCGCTTCCTCCGCAGTCGAGTAGAGCCCAGTTCCCTCTTGATAGAAGACCCTCAATTTGGCAGGATAGGGCGTCTGGAATCTTATGTTCTGTTGTTTCAGATCTCTTTTAGCTTCAGCGTAGTCCTTACGTTTTCGCAGGATAGCTGGCGCGTAGTCTTGATCGAAATATATTCTCTGACCGTTCAGCAGAACAGTCCTCTTGGCCCACGCTTTGCGCAGAACTTCTTCCTTTGTGTCAAAGCGGGCAAAACAGATCAATATCGAACGTGGGGTTCCCTCTCGGTTCCTCACTGCTCCCAGAGCCCGGTGTGATCTCTCGATACTCGGGAGGTCGAGGCATTCCGTCAATACTTTTTCCACAAAAACTGGCATTGAAGACCCTTCTGCTCCTTCGGGGACATTATACAGCCTCAGATTCTTTCGCCAGGCCCGGCTATCCTGATCCGCGATTTTATTTTCTTGCTCGCCGATAATTTTTAGCATCTTTAGCATCACCTGTTCCACGTTTTGGACCCGGTCTTCCATCTTCGTGATACGGGTTTCTGCTTCGGTTATCCTATTATTGGCTCTGACCAAGTCTGATTTAAATTCTTGGAACTCTCTCCGAAAGTCCCGTAGTTCTTCCAGTATCGTGATCAAAGCCGAGCCTTCGTCCGTGTTAGCCCTAGCATTGGCTTCATGTCGAGGTGGCGATGCCGCTGCCGAAAACCCTTCGTTTACGCGTTCTTCTGCCGAGCCTTTCTGTTTATCTCTTTTCCCCATGTTCACCCCGCTTATACCTCTACTATCTATCAAAAATTGGTAATAATTATGACACTTCACGGGGTGAACGACTTAATTATGAGAGAGAGCTACTCGTTAGACTGCCATATGTTGGGATGACGTCAACGGAACCGGCCAAATTATCTATCCTAAGTAAGCATAACTTTGTTTTTTCGAGGCAATGAGTTTGCATACTTTTCCTGCTAACTCATTACTGTACAGCTTTTCATTTTTTTCCTTCTGATTATCGAATTAGGGGTTCAGGTGATGAGGAAGAAATTAAAATATTCAGTCAAAGTAGCTTCATGGCTCCATCTAGTGGACTGATAGTAGAAGTAGAGCAGCTGATGGCAGCTTCCTCTGCCTCACACTGCTGTCTGACTGCATTCAGCTGACACTGAGATGAAGCAGAAAAGAAGCAGCTGATATTTGGACAGCACACATGATGGAAAGGAGGATTTCAGTTGATGTGCACATGAATGATTTGTGTTTCCTCGGAAGGTGAAGGTAGAAAGTGTGTGTGAGCTGACGTCAATTCAGCAGCATGGATCAGTGTGACGACAGAGAGGAGGGGGTCCCTCCCTCTAAAACCACTCTGTGTGGGGAACATGAGAGCCAGACCAAAGCTCAGAGGTGAGATGACCATCTCTAACTGTCCATGACTTTTTCCATGTCACAGCTCAGCACTCACATCACTGCTCCATCATTATTCACAGGAACCAACCTGGACCTGAACCCAGCTGTGTGTCCTTAAAGAGCAACTTCTCAAAAGGTATCGGTGAAGATTTTATGGGACAACATTCTCCACCAGAAAGGTAACCTGTAAATGTCTTTACTCTTTTTTACGCATACATTTTTGTGTTCATGTGCTACACGGTCTGTGTTAAAGTTTGTTTTTGTTTTAATAAGAATACCTTAGCCTTTCTTAACAAACATAAGTTGTGTTGTTTGTCCTTTCAACAGTGGCAGGACACACTTCACTCCCAGAAGCTGTAAACAACGAAACAATCAACATATTTTGACACAAAACACTCAGTTTTTTAAAAAGAAAAAAAAATCTTCCAGTTATAATGATAGTGAATAATAAATATTATAATGTTATTGAACCTTGTATATTGGAAAAAAAAAATTCAAGGACAGAGTCTTGGAGTGCAGGAGTGCCTCTCACATTGATGAATCACAGTGTAACTGCAGTAGCATTTGTAGTTCTGATGTGTGAGATGACCATCTCTGACTGTCCATGACTCTTCTCCATGTCATAGCTCAGCACTCACATCACTGCTCCATCATTATTCACAGGAACCAACTTAGACTTGAGCCTTGGCCTATACCTGAACCCAGCTGTGTGTCTTTAAAAAGCAACTTCTCAAAAGGTATTGGTGAAGATTTTAGACAACAGCATTCTCCAGCAGAGAGGTAATTTGCTTTTTAAATAAATGTTCAACTCTTTTTACACACATTTGAGTGAATAATAATAATAATAATAATAATAATAATAATAATACCTTAGTCTTTCTGATCAAACATAAGTAGTAATGCCTGTCCTTTCAGCTGCAGCTAGGTTTGTTTTTAAATAATCAATCAAAAATTATGTTAAATAATGAATTATCAGTAATAAATATTAATAATAATGTTATTGACCATTAAATATATTTACAAGTACAGAACCTCAGAGTGCAGGAATGCATCTCTGGTTTTCTGGGTGATGTGCTGTTCTAGCGGCACACAGTAAATGAACTGGAGTGTATGCAAGTCTGATGTGTCAAAGAGGTTGAGTCCCCTCATTAAACTTGAAATCTCTAAATAATGGCTTTAATATTTAGTCCTATTATAGCTGATAAAGTACAGAGTTTAGAAATATACACACATGTGATTGTTTAAATTGTAATTTTCTTTTTAAATTCTGTATTATCATTAACTGATCTAACACAGTAACTGTTAAAACCAGGAAATCAATGTGGAGCAACAAGAGTCAAAAAAAGTGATCTCAGCGGGAGTGGAAACTATTTCTGTGGGGTTATTACAACCACAGGGAGTCACTTGCTTCAATGTTTTGTCAAAATATCAGTTACTACATACACTTTGAACTAATCATGATTTCTCCACAGAGTGGACACGAAGACCTCGGTGGTTCCCAGTGGTCATTCTGCACAGCAGCAGAATCCAAAACACCTGGACTCCATATTTATGGTCTGTACATGTACAACAACTACTGTATTTTTACATCTATTCTGTTCACAGTCATCTACATGATGCTGTTTATAGACCAGTGCAATGTCAGTGTTTCATGGATCTTATATTGTGGTCCACAATTTCAGTCTAACTGGTTTATTAATGCAGTGTTGTGTTCCAGCTGCTGGAGGAAAACATTATCACTTTTGTGAAGAATGAGTTGAAGAAGATCCAGGAGGTTCTGAATCCCGGTTACGGGCAAAACCCAGAGCGTCAGAAGGAGGATGAGGAGGTGTTAGACACTGAGAATCAAGAGCAGGGGAACAGCAGCAGAGAGGCATTTGTGAAAATCACACTGCACTTCCTGAGGAGAATGAAGCAGGAGGATCTGGCTGACTGTTTGCAGAGCAGTAAGAAGATTTCTCTCAATATTTAAACTGCTCCATAAATGTGATGAAGAAAGTTTGCAAAAGAATCTATGCAGTCCTGTGAAAAATGATCATACTTATTGCTGGAGCATTCAGGTGTGTTTTAAGACGTTGCCAGAGTCTTAACAAGAGTGGATGTCCTATAAAATTTATACAATCATGTTACGTAAGGCCCCAAATGGGCGCCGTGCAAGAAAGTAGTAGCTCTAATATTGACCAGTAAGGATACACGCACACTGCAATGGGGTACACAAGAGTTTTTTCCTCAGAGTCAAACTACTGGCTGAGACAACTCTGGCCAGGAATCCAAGGCCCAAAGCCGCCACGGTCAGGGTTGTAAGCCTGGTTACAAACAGGGGAAAGGTGGTCACTTGGAAGAACAAGCAGCCACAAACATATCAATCCTGCATCTTCCTCAGAAAGGTGTCATTTGAGGTTGGGCCTCCACATTAAAATCCTGGGGCTTCCACTCTCGAGCTGAAATTTCCCTAAAACTTGTCCAGTTTCCTTTTCATGGGCACAGAGAGTCTCCAATCCAGTGTTCTTTCTCCCAGCAGATCCACACAAATCCCATTTAAAATGAGTCCTCCCTCCAACATCCTCAGATTATTTTAAAAGCAAAACCAGGCCAGGTTAAAAATATTTTCTTTAAAATGTGCACACTTATTTTTGGAGTCTCCGAGGCTTCCCTGCTGCACCAGTGTCCTACAACCCCCCCTTACTGTTTCCTTCCTGAGAAGGGCTCCAGTCCTGAAATACACTGGCTAATGATGATGATTGGGGACCAGTGAAAACACAGCTGAACATAATGAAACAGAAAGTAGAACTAATGACACTTAGACAGAGGGCTGGCATGGTGAAGTACCCCCCCTTTCAAAGGCCAGTACCCGGCGGCCCAAAGAAAATACACCAGAGGGGGCAGAGGGGGTTCAAGACGAAGGGACAGAGTCCAAACATGAACAGTTCAGGGGGGCGGCCACAGGGAAGGCAGCAGCGGCAACTTAGCAGATCCAGAGGCCGACCACGCCGGTGACAAGGTCCAGTCAGCGGCCTGCAAGGTGGCCGCCAATGTCAAATCGGATGTGGGCGAGGAGGTAGCATGGGAATCGCTGGACTAGAAGAACCATGACCAGATAGCAACAGGGCAGCTGCAGGCGACGGCATGGGAGCCGGCGGTGGCGGGGCAGCTGCAGGCGACGGCGTGGGAGCCGGTGGTGGCGGAGCAGCTGCAGGCGACGGTGTGGGAGCTGGCGGTGCAGGGCCAGCAGGGACGGAAACCTTTGCCTGAAGAACTGAACAAGAGGATGAATGAGTGACAAGGCCAGAGACTGGATAGGAGATTGGGCAACGGGCGACTGAGCTACGGGAGAGTGGACTACAGACCTGACTGACTGGAATACAGGGGACTGGGCGACAGACTGAGCCACAGGTGACTGGAGGACAGGAAGAGACTGGACTACAGGTGACGGGAGGACAGTCTCCTCCTGTCCTCCCGTCACCTGTAGTCCAGTGACTGGGCTACAGGTGACGGAACAGAAGGAGACTGGACTGTCTGGCTGGAGACTGAGCTACAGGCAACTGGAGGACGGGAGACTGAGCTACAGGTGACTGGAGGACGGGAGACTGAGCTACAGGTGACTGTGTTACTGTTGGTGAGGTTAATGGCTGAGCTGATGGTTGGGTTAGAGATGGTGACAGTGCTGCAGCCTGAGATAATAAACCGGGTGCTTGAGCTGGGAATAGGTCTGTCAACTTAACCAGGGATTGAGCTACGGTGTGAAAAGATGGATGAGGAGGTGGATGAAGTGGTAGACTGGCACGTGGAGAGGCTAGCTCTTCCGAGCCTCTAGGGAGGTCAGCCTGGATTCTGGCTGCGCTGGGACAGGCACAGAAGGTGGCTGGACACCAGTCATCCCCACCTGAGAAACAGGAATGGTTGTGGAGGTAGACTGGGTCACAGCTGCCCTCGTCCTGGGAGCTGGCACAGGAACAGGCAATAACTGAACATTAACTGCCCTCACCTGAGCAGGATGAAGGGAATGGCGGACTTTGAGGTACCTTGCTAACAGGAAAAGGCTGAACTATTGATGAGGAGATTTTGATTGAGTGGGAGAAATTATCTGATCTAGTGGTGTGAATGTCATTAGTAACGTCCTGGGATAATGAAACAGTTTCTTTGGAAGAGGGGATCAGACTTCTCAGCATCGCTGTGAATGTCTATGCCAGGGCGCTGAAGAGGTTAGTTGAGTCTCAAATAAAGGAAGAACAATGTTGTTTTCAACCTGGTCAAAGAACACTAGACCAGCTCTTTATCCTCCTGTGGATATTTGATGGTACGTAGGAGTTTGCCATTCATGTTTTGTGGAATTAAAGAAGGCATTTGACTGCATCCCTTGGAGTATCCTGTGGGGAGTAGCTCAGGTGTATTGAGTGTCTGGCTTGTTGCTACAAGCCATTCATTCCCCATATAACAGTTACATGAACTTGTTCTGCATTGCCAGCAATAAGCTGAACTTGTTCCCAGAGTGTGTCGGACTCCAGCGGCCGTCCTTTTGTCACTTGAATCCTGTTCAGAATTCTTATGCACAGAATTTCTAGACATAGCCAGATGGCAGAAGGATTCCACTTTGATAGCCTCAGAATTTCATCTCCTCTTTTTGCAGATGATGTTGTTCTGTTGGGTACATTAGGCGGTGGCATCCAGCTCAACCTGGAGGGTTTAGTGTTGAGTTTGAAGAACACTGTGGATGTTGTCACTTACAGAATAATTTCTTGGCACTGATCCCATGAATACCAGTGAATCTGGATTTTTTTTCATTGCATTAAGTTTCTCATCTGAAGCTGACAGATCAGACCTCCACATGTTTTATTGTTTTTCTTGTAATCTGTTAGTCTTTTTCATATGAACATTGATTCCAGTTTGTTTGTTTTTTTACTCGAGTCAGAGTGAGTGTCTTGGGGAAAATTATATTCAGCACACGTGTTATTTGAGCCCAAGTATCTTTAAAAAAAATTTCCACTTATATTTATATATTTGTTCACTCCTCCACTGCAGCTGAGCCAGGGACCACACCTCCGCCACAATATTCTACTAATTATAATTTTTTTGTAGAATTTTTTTAAACAGTCATCACTTCCATGGAAACACTTTGGAAAACAGCATCTCTTCTGGCTTCCTCATTGGAGCCCGGACAGTACTATTCATTTCTCCATAGTGAGACTTTCTCTTTAGTGACCTCCTAACCCAGTATGAACCTTCCAGATCCCTCAGGTCATCTGGATCCGGTCTTTTATCAGTTCCCAGAGTCAGAACCAGACACGGAGAAGCTGCATTCAGCTTTTATGCTCCTTATATCTGGAACAAACTCCCAGAAAGCCTCAGATCAGCTGAAACACTCAGTTTATTTAAATCCAGGTTGAAGACTCACCTATTCTCAGCTGCATTTGAATAAAGCACCAAATCCACACTTTTAAGCTTAAATTTCAAAACTTACATTTAACTACTGATTTTATCTGTTTTGATGTCATATACTGTTTTGTTTGTTTGTTTGGTAATTAGTTAGTTAGTTTGTTTGCTTGTTTTAATCAATTTTAAATCATGCTTTTTATTTGTTTTTGTTTCTAATGTCTCTGTATAGCACTTTGAATCACCTTGTTGTTGAATTGTGCTATACAAATAAACTTGCCTTGCCTTGCCTTATTTTTTGCCTTAGAAGTGCAGGCTTTTCTCTTAGAAAAATCATCATCAGTTTCTCTGCTTCACCGTAATGTGTTTTGTTATATAAGAAATGTGAGTCGGTCAGTATGCAGACACTGTTTAAATTCTCTACAGATTGCACAAACATACACATGGCAATGAGAACAAAATATACCAAAAAAATAGACTAGTATGCACATTAGAGATTATTAGGCAGAGTCTCTGAAACAATAGAGTACAACAGTAGATCGTATTATTGTATGATCTACTGTACAATATAAAGCGCCTTGAGGCGACTGCTGTTGTGATTTGGTGCTATATAATTAAAATTGAATACAATTGAATTGAATTGAATAGATCCCATGGTAATTTTGTGTGAGAACTCATTGTTTGCATAGGATAGGAATATTTGCATGCAAATATTAGTAAATTAAGCCTTATGTCCTTTGGACAGACAATAATAATAAAGTTTGGTCATAAGGCACAGTTTGTGTTTAGAGAAAACTAAACACAGTACAGGAGCACAAATGCCTCATACCAACTGTGAAGCACAGACCTGGGCACCTTGCAGTCATTAAATTAGCCATGAACTCCTCTTTATAAAAAGTTATTCTAGAGACAAATTCTCAAAATGATGATAACTGTCCAGAAGCTAAAACTTGGCCACAATTGGGCCATAGACAAGGGCAGCAGCAAATCAAATATGGCTCAGTAAAATTCAACTCACGAGTGGACTGAAGCATTGAAGCACTTTACACAGTTTTTCACAGGACTGTATATTTATGATAATAATTATCTTGAGGAATGGGATGTTGGGATTATTTAAGTACTATAATTCATTTATTTGACTTATTTGTTGTGTATTTTTCAGAAATGTTTGCTCCACTTTATCAGCATAACCTAAAATCTAAGCTGAAGAGGAAGTTCCAGTGTGTCTTTGAGGGGATCGCTAAAGCAGGAAACCCAACCCTTCTCAATCAGATCTACACAGAGCTCTACATCACAAAGGGAGGGACTACAGAGGTCAATCAAGAACATGAAGTTAGACAGATTGAAACAAGAGCCAGGAAACCAGACAGAGAAGAAACAACAATCAGACAAGAAGACATCTTTCAAACCTCACCTGGAAGAGAGAAACCAATCAGAGCAATGCTGACAACAGGGGTGGCTGGTATTGGGAAAACAATCTTAACTCAGAAGGTAACTGTGGATTGGGCTGAAGAAAAAGCCAACCAGGACATCCAGTTCATGTTTCCATTCACTTTCAGAGAGCTGAATGTGCTAAAAGAGGGAAACTTCAGTTTGATGGAACTTGTTCATTATTTCTTTACTGAAACCAAAGAAGCAAGAATCTGTAGCTTTGAAGATTTCAAGGTTGTCTTTATTTTTGATGGTCTGGATGAGTGTCGACTTCCTCTGGACTTTTGCAATACAGAAATCCTAACTGACCCAAGAAAGTCCACCTCAGTAGATGTGCTGCTGACAAATCTCATCAGAGGTGATCTGCTTCCTACTGCTCGCCTCTGGATAACCACACGACCTGCAGCAGCCAATCAGATCCCTGCTGAGTGTGTGGACATGGTGACAGAGGTCAGGGGGTTCACTGACCCACAGAAGGAGGAGTACTTCAGAAAAAGATCCACAGACGAGCGACTGGCCAGCAGGATCATCTCCCACATCAAGACATCACGAAGCCTCCACATCATGTGTCACATCCCAGTCTTCTGCTGGATCACTGCTACAGTTCTGGAGGATGTGCTGAAAACCAGAGAGGGAGGAGAGCTGCCCAAGACCCTAACTCAGATGTACATCCACTTCCTGGTAGTTCAGGCCAAAGTGAAGAAGGTCAAGTATGATGGAGGAGCTGAGACAGATCAACACTGGAGTCCAGAGAGCAGGAAGATGATTGAGTCTCTGGGAAAACTGGCTTTTGATCAGCTGCAGAAAGGAAACCTGATCTTCTATGAATCAGACCTGACAGAATGTGGCATCGATATCAGAGCAGCCTCAGTGTACTCAGGAGTGTTCACACAGATATTTAGAGAGGAGAGAGGACTGTACCAGAATAAGGTGTTCTGCTTTGTCCATCTGAGTGTTCAGGAGTTTCTGGCTGCTCTTCATGTTCACCTGACATTTGTGAAGTCTGGAGTCAATCTGATGGAAGAACATCAAAAAGCCTCCCAGAAATTTAAAACAAGAAAACCTGGAAAGAAACATTTCTACCAGAGTGCCGTGAACAAGGCCTTGCAGAGCCAAAATGGACATCTGGACTTGTTCCTCCGCTTTCTTCTGGGTCTTTCGCTTCATAATAATCAAAGTCTTCTGCAAGGACTGTTGGCACAGACATCAAATAGCTCACGGACAAATCAAATTCTGTCAGAATGTTTGTTGACGCTGACTGGAAGTAGCTCACAGACCAATAGAAAAGCAGCTCAGTATATAAAAATGAGGCTCAGTAGGAATCTGTCTACAGAGCAAAGCATCAATTTGTTCCATTGTCTCAATGAACTGAATGATCGTTCTCTGGTGAAGAAGATCCAACAATCGTTGAGTTCACAACGTTTTTCCACAGATAAACTGTCTCCTGCTCAGTGGTCAGCTCTGGTCTTCATGTTACTGTCATCAGAAGAAGCTCTTGAAGTGTTTGATCTGAAGAGTTACTCTGCTTCAGAGGAGGTTCTTCTGAGATTGTTGCCAGTGATCAAAGCCTCCAACAAAGCTCTGTATGTACACATATACTACAATATATTCATTAATGAATATACTAGTTCTTTTATGAAAATTAAGGCACTGGACATCATTATCATCAAGGTTTGAGTTAAATCATGTTAAGCCCTGGCCTAGGGGAAACCCAAAGCGCAACATGCAGATGGCTCCCCTGCTCCCCGAGGAAAGGTACAGCAGGACTTGTAATTTCAAACACAGGACATTTTATTTCCCTTTAGCCATAGAAATCAGGGTGGGCATTGCAAAAACAATAAACAAAACATTCTAGAAAGGAAACTCAGCAAACTTATGTACCTATCACAAGAAGCAAAAAGAAAATACAGGCCTCTGACCTGTCTTCCTAACCTAAACCTAAGGGAGAAAAAGGCTTTAAAAGAAAAAGGCTTTCCACCCCTACAGCTACCAGATCAATCTCTACAAAACCAAAACATTATTTACAATATATATAAAAAATAACGAATCTAGCTCTTCGAGATAAAGAAAAACTTCATTACACAATACACTCACAATACACAACTAAATACACAGCACGGCCTGCTACACTGATGGGTTCCAATTTATAGTCTTATTCAGTCTAAAGTCTTTTATATAAATTAATAAGTTTATATCACTCGATTTTTTTTTTAGAAATATTCTACCACATTTTCAACCAGATATACATGTTTCTTTATATTTCTCTCCATATTTATGTTTCTTCAGACTGAGCAACTGTAACCTTTCAGAGAGAAGCTGTGAAGCTCTGTCCTCAGTCCTTAGATCCCAGTCCTCCAGTCTGAGAGAGCTGGACCTAAGTAACAACAACCTAATGGATTCAGGAGCGAAGATGCTGTTTGCTGAACTGAAGAGTCAGCACTGTACACTGGAAACATTAAGGTCGGATGTGTATGTTTGTATGTGGATATTAGAGAGAGTGAGAGAGACATTATTTTTACTATTAAATTCATTAGTTTCTAAGACATAGCTAAAACAAGTGTCTACATCTTCTACATATTTATATTATTGTATTTTTTTCAGATTAAGTATGTGCAACCTCTCAGAGAGAAGCTGTGAGGCACTTTCCTCAATTCTTGGACTATATCCCACATCTTTAAAAGAGCTGGACCTGAGCAACAATGACCTGAAGGACTCAGGAGTAAAGATGCTTTCTGCTGGACTGAAGAGTCCACAATGTACATTGGAAACTCTAAGGTAATGTTGAGCTCTATTTTTATTGTTTGAGAAAATTAACCACTAAGAATTGTTACCAATACAATTCAAAGGCTCAAACGCGTCCACAAAACCAAGTTAGCAGGCAATTAAACTTTATATATGTTAGATGTCAGTATAACTAAATTTTGAAGCAGCATATAAGTATTGTTTAGTGGCTGTAGAATTTTGCTCAAAGCATCAATGTGTCTTAACTGTAACACAGATGAACATCTACAAAACATATATTCACAGTCATTTCTAACTCACCAACTCCCTTAGTCAGTGACTGTTTAATTATATGTTGGAAACAGTTTTCTCTTATATTATTCACAGCAGAAAACAATTCTTTCAGAGAACCTGTGATATGAATTGGTTTATGTGTCTGCAGGCTTTCAGGTTGTTTGATCACAGAAGAAGGAAGTAATGATTTGGCTTTAGCTCTGAGCTCCAACCCCTTCCATCTGAGAGAACTGGATCTGAGCTACAATCATCCAGGATACTCAGCAGTAAAGCTTCTGTCTTCTGGAGTGAAGGATCCACATTGGAATCTTGACACTTTGAGGTATAGAGAGAGCTGCCGCAACAAATTCATGCTGCAAAACTTGCCAAATCCTCAAAGAAGATTTGGCAAGTTTTTATGGGTGCAACCTCAATTCTCCTCCTTAACCCACAGATACCTTTTTCTTATGGTACAAATATGGTACCATTTAAGGGGAAATCAAATGGTTTTCCATACAAGATTTACTGCCAAGAAGCATTGTACAACAAGGAAATAATCGTTTAAATACAAATTTCCTCACTTTTTGTGCTACGTTTAAATTTTCTGTCACCAAAGTGACAAAGAATATATTTGCCATGGGTCAGTACAACAAATAAAAAAAGATGTATGTGAAAACATTTGGTTAACTAGTCTGGATTAGTTCAAATGTTGTGCTCTTCTGTCATCACTGTCTAACAGTATGTGTATGACAGTGATGTAGTGTTCATGTGTGCATGCTGAAAGAGACTGTGCTGGTCTGACCCCCCTCCTCCTTTCAGGGTGGAGCCTGCTGGAGCCCGATGGTTGAGACCAGGTCTGAGGAAGTGTAAGTGTGTTTTTAATGTGATTCATGAAAACAAAGCAGCACACATTCAACCATCTTCAACAGATGTTTATTATGTTTGTTCCCTCCATCAGATGCCTGTGAACTTACAATTGACATGAACACAATTAGCAGAGAACTTCATCTGTCTGACAACAACAGGAAGGTGACACGTGGACGACCATTTCAGTCATATCCTGATCATCCAGAAAGATTTGAACGGCCTCAGTTTCTGTGTCGTGAACCCCTGAGGGGTCGCTGCTACTGGGAGGTTGAGTGGAGAGGATATTCTGATCTATCTGTAAGTTACAGCAAAATCAAAAGGAAAGGAAGAAATAATACTGGTGCATTTGGATGGAATGATCATTCCTGGAGTTTGTGGTTCTCTGAAAGTAATCCTTACTGTGTCTCTTACAATAACAAAAAAACACATATCTCCTCCTCCTCCTCCTCCTCTGTGTCTAACAGAGTAGCAGTGTATCTGGACTGTCCTGCTGGCACTCTGTCCTTCTACAGAGTCTCCTCTGACACTCTGATCCACCTCCACTCCTTCAACACCACATTCACTGAACCTCTTTATCCTGGATTTACACTCTGGGATAGAGCATCAGTGAGTCTGTGTGTAGTTTAGTATAAAGAGTGTCTTCTTGTTATAAATATACTCAGCTGAATCAGAGTACAGTTAAGTCTGTAAATATCTGTCTATTTCACTTAGACACACATTTTCAGATTCCTGGATTAAGACAAATTTAAAAACTGCTCAGAGACATTCACACATTATTACCTAAAGAAGTTTTCGTTCACCCTATTTTTATTCATACTCACTCTTACAATACTGAAATGATAACTATGCTGTAACCTGTTTGTGATGTATAAATAACCAGGAAATTATTGTTATGTTACAAATGATGTTTACATTTTTGCAGTTGTAGACAATGTTCCTTGTTTTTTACACTGCACCTGTTTATATAATATGTATTTGGTGTTTAAAACAAAATGCTGTGTTGTGTTTTTTTAGCCAAAATCTGAACAAATTAGAAAACATCTTAAAACTGAGACCTTCGGTTGCCTTTAACAGCCTGTTGACTCGGTTGTTTATAAACAACCAGGGATCAATTTCATATGAACAAAAACAAAAAGAAAAGAAATGACAGCTAAGCTTACTCACAGTTGCCTTGCCCCAATGTTTAACTTCTAGTCTCTTAATCTAATGTTATCTTTTAAATAAAGTGCACAAATGACTAATATCACCAAATATGTAACTCCACCCTGGGTAACTAGGGACATACCCATACAAGTTCAACCCAAACTTGCCTGAACCTAAGTGGAGGGCTTTTTTCTTTCTTTAAAAATCTGTGAATATTTTACACATTTGCATTAGAATGGCCGATATTTATTTTCCTCCAATTAAATAAATTGTTTCTACTCATTCTTTCTGAGGTTTAAGTAATTAATCCAACACTTCTCCACTTCTTATTCTGGCTGGTTTCTGTGATTGAAAGAGTAACAGTGAAAATAATATCTTAAGATTTTTAATTAATTGATGTTGTAATTGTAATTCCAGATCATTTTTCTCACTCACTTATTATTGCATTACTTTATATACTGAAGGTGAATTTATATCAGCTTATTACTTGTTTAATTTTTCAATAAAATGGTGTCATATGACAAAGATCAGCTGTTTGGATGTCTCTGTTTTTCTATTTATCTGTGGCTGCAGCTGCAGACTCTTGCTCACTGATCAGTTTGCAGACTGTTTACTCAAAACATTGATTTGTCTGGTAAATACCAGCAATCGCTGAAAGGTTCCCACTGTTTGTTTTAGCGGGACAACAATACGAAAGCTTCAAATAATCCGATTACAGCCAGGGATGATAAAATAAAAACTTCAAAACAGTTAAGAGCTTCAACATGCAGATGATTGGAAGATGATTCAACAATTATCAGAACAGATCCAGATTAATTTTCTGGTATAAATGAGAAAACATCACTTCACTGGTTGCTTTAATTCTGTCACAATATAAACATTGAGACCGAAATCACAGAAGAACCCAAGATCGAGTAACATGCGGTGACCATCAGATTGATCTCTATTCTCTGTCCCAAGTAGAAAAAAATATACTGCATTGCTTTTCACAAAATAAAGGCACCAAACATCAAAGGAACATCAGAGGCACTAGCGTTACTATTTCTTAGCGTGCCCCACTCCACTTCAGTTTCAGCTTCAGCCTGAACAACAGTCAGTCAGCTTCATTCAATCCAGAGCCAGCAGCATAGTTTAGATTGGAGAAATCCTCATTCACACAGGTTCACTTCAAGAATTATTTTCACGTTGTTCTTTTTAACCTGGTGAACATGGCGCGAAGGGCTAATTCTACATCAGAAAATCAAAAGGATTGACATCATCTGGTCAAATACACACATAACTAATGCATAACTCAATACTCAACAAACCACACACAAGCAAAACATCACAACAGCTTTGTCTCTCTAACCAGATTCTGATCAGGCTGCCCCTCATCTTTAAGTCCTCCTAATAGTGGTACTTATGTACGACACAATCCTGGTAACAGTGACGGAAATCCTGTGACCCCACCTGCAGTATCAGATATGCCCAGACAGTAACTCTGGCGATTTTCATCCATTTTTATGGAAACAACCTGCCAAACAAATTCCAAAGGGCAGCGGCAGTTTTATCACAAATCACGGTTATAGTGTTATGATTGACTTTTGAGGTGTCAGAGGTCACAGCCTGGCCCAAACACTGAACAAGACACTGTAAGCAACATGGGGTGGTAACTGAGAAGATAAGCAACTCAAAAAGATGTTTACTTATCAGGAAATATCTGATGTGTGAAAACTATATGGCTGCGTGGCAGTGTGCACAAAGAACAAAAGGATGAGCATGCTGTTGCAGAAGTCAGTCTCAGCACAGCATGATGAAGGATGTCTCGGGTCCTAAAATGTGTCACAGTGGGAGATGAAGCCATTATGAAGGATGCACAGTTGTACCCTTTAGAAGTATTTTTACCTTCTCAATGTGGAAGAACAGAGGAATGAAAAGTCTTTAAACAGCTACTGCATAAACAGATCACCTGATGTCACAATGCTTCATGTTATGAATTCTGTTTAAAGCGGCTGTAAATATGAAACACGTCCTGTCACACCTGAGCTCGTAAAATACAGCAAACAAAACTGTCCATGCTGTAGTTAACATCCTCCCTCTTTATTTCGCTTCCTCCGCCTCCTCCACTCAGAGCTCTGGTGGGAGGGACTAAGAGGATTCGCGATCTTTGCTGAGTTTTGTGAGTAGGCTTCCGGGACGAGGCTCGTTGTAATGACTGAATCCTCGCAGCTGGAAGCTTTTTAAAGACAGGTGAGTGGCTGAGATCAGAGGTGTGATTATAGTGTTAAGTGGCCGTTTTTGTGCGTCCACAATATGATATATTATTACTGTTACTCATTGCGTCATGTTCCGAAGGAGGATAAACATCTTTGTAATGTTTTCTAGTGTCTCAGTCTGCAGTTTTAGCAGTCTCAATGACATTTTCTGGGTGTCACGTGTTTTTCTGTGACCTGCCCCGCGGTGCGTGGGCTCCGTTTGGCTTGCTTCGTGTTTTCAGTGTCTACAGACGTCTCTCTCTCTGCTTGTTTCTGGGCAGCTGTTCAGTTTCGGTTGCTCACCGGAAATGTTTGTGAACGGACTGGACAGGTGAGTCTGCGCAGCCGCAGTTGAAGGTGTCCGAGTTCTCTGAAACAAAACACACCTGTTAAATGCACCGAGTGTCTCACGCCGACATCCGCTGATCTGTTTTCACTGAGGTGGGCGGGGAAGCCCCGTGACGGCCCGCGGGGAAAACACACCGGGTTTATCCAGGATGATGAAATTCTGAACGTTTGCCTCCTGCTTCCTATAAATACAAGAGAAGAGCCCTTTGTTGTCATTTTACATGTAGAACGAAAGTGTAGATGCGCCACACCAACTGTGCAAGATTATAAAACTACTAGTAGACAGTGGGAATAAATGGAAATCAGGAGAGAAATATAGTTATTAAATTAAGAGAAATGTATCGAAAAAATAAGAAAGGCGAACTTTGGAAAACAAAATAGTTGCAAAGTGCCTTGAGAAAGTGCAAAGAAAAGACACGAAAAGTCCGTGTGTGAGTGGCCTGAGTGATGAAGGTTATAACTCAGTTACATTTACTGACACTAATTCCATTAAAAACATGATTAAAAATATTAAACTGCACACAGAGCAACAAGATAAGCTGAGCAAAGTTAACACACTGATGCTCAGCTGCATCAAATTTTATGGAAACTTTTATAGATGTAAGGATTTAAAATGTATCCAGAAAGTCTCTCATTAGATGTTTTTGGTTGATTTAAAGTCTGTGATGTTGCTGTAGTGGCCGCTTTTAAAAAAATCAAAGTACTGATCAAAAGTCTGTATACACAAACGTCCTACTGATTTTAAAGCTGAGGTGGCCACAGCACAGCTGGATTCTGTCAAACCAGCAACAAAACCTAACATAAAGTCAGTCAGCTTGAAACCAGATTCATTTTGTGTTAAAACAATAATTTTACTATAAAATCAGCTTCATGCTTCCTTTTAATATTCCGTGATTCATGACTGAACCTGAGGGTTCTTTTTAGGAAATTATGAGGAGAGCTTGGGTGAAATAACGTGGAGAACACATGAGCTCTCATGCAACATGTGTGTAATAGATATATAACAGCTGGTTATCTGGTTCAGACTAACATCCTGCAGTTTCCTGTTACCATCACCATCAGTGACATCTATGGCAGTAATGAGCTGAATATTTCTGAATGAAAAGCATTATGAACGCTGCAGCTTATATACGTCTGTGACATGGAGACAGTCGTATTAGTGCGTTCATAACATTTTGTTTTTTGTCACCATCATTTCTCAGAATGATGACCTGCAGGTCCACGAGGAGCCACCATGAGTCCGCCCATTGTGTTTGACAGACAACCTTCTGAAAACATGATGTAAGTCAGCATTATGCATTTCTGTATAATGAACGGTAACTTGTTTTTAACTCCACACAGAATCATTTACAGAAGACTTCACTGATGTGTATGTGGTCCTACAGTAGAAACATTGCTTTATTTTGTATGTTTCAGTGTTCATAAAGCATTTTCCTTTCAGAGCTGTTTTTCCTTGTTCCACTCCAGACTGTAACTGATGATTATTTCATCGTGGATTTATAATTGATCTGCTGATTCCTTGTTTGCTTGAATAAAAACTATCACAAAGTGCTGTCTTCAGATGATAATTAAGATCAAGATCAAATCCAGTGCAGTAGAAGTAACTCAGAGCTGCAATGAAGCACTACTCGCTGAACTAGTTACTTAGTTACTTCTATCTTTTATGTATTTTCTTGTCAACTACTTGACAGACAATCAGACAATGATGGTTGCCGTCTTTCCAGTTATCTTCTGGTCTCTTCCAGGGTTTACCAGAGGTCAGTTTCTCTTGAAGCAGATTCTGGAGTCAGCTGTTTGTCTTTGAAGAGTAATGAGTCAAAGGCCGAACCTCTCCCTTTTAAAGAAGGCCTTTGCTGTGCTGAGCACAGGCAAGCTATTTCTAACATTCACGTTTTAGCTCAAGACATCCTGATCAGCTTTACTGTTTCTTAAGTGTTGATTTCTTGACTAATGATAGTTAATACGATACAGGAAGCTCAGTAAAGCATCACGGGTAATGCTCCATGGTTGTCTTCTAACAGGATCCATCACAGATCATCAGAGGCTGAGTCTAAACTCAGCTGTTTGTCCTTGAAGAGCAACGAGTCAAAGTCTGACCCTCTGCTGTTTAAACCAGGAGTCTGCTGTCCTGATCCCAGTCTGAGGTGAGGTCTTCAAACTGCTTCAGTTCTGACCTGCAGACACAGTAAAATACATTTAACCTCCTAAGACCCGAACTCTTCCACGGCATGCATTTTTAATTTCTCTTTGATAGTTGGGCATATTGGAGCCCGATGAACGTAAATACAAAGAATTATCAGATCTTTTTTTTTTTAACCTTATTTTTGTTTTTAAGAAAAATAAGAGCTACATATGAGGATATTCGTTTAAAATTTTGATAGAACAGTAGAAGTATAATGTCCTCGTAAATGGATATCAGGCCCTTGTAGAGCAAAATTGAGTATTTTGGTCTAAATAACCCAAAATGTGATGTCCACATATGTGGACGCCAGGTAACAGTGTAGTTATAAAGTGTATGTTTATCAAATTAAGAAACAATACCTTACTTTTTATATAATGTGTAACAGTTTATAGTAGCCTATGAATAATTCTAAATGTATAGTTATTTAGAATGAAGTCAAAAGCTGTTTTACCGTTTACAATAAAAACATGAATGTTATACACAAGTTTATTATATTTTACTAAAATAAAATAAAAATAAATAAAACTAGGCATGAAAAAAATATTTTATTTAACTAAGACAACAATAAAAACTAGACTTTTGAAAAATTGTTTAAAACTAAAATAAAATTAAATATATATAAAGAAATATCCTTAGTTTTAGTGTCTATTAGTGTGGTTGAAAAAAACATTACTAAAACTTGCCTGATGGCATGGATGGATATGTTTATCGAGACTCTAGATATCTGAGTAAACTGCTTTTAAAACGTTTTTATTTTTTTAACACCTGTACTGATTTTTGGTCATTTTCCCTCTGATGTGTGTCCTCCTTACAAGACTGATTAAAAAGACTGAAACACTGAAATCAATAAGACCTCAAATACAACTAAACTTTTACAAGAATAAAAACTTAACTTAAACAAAAACTAGTCTGGAAAACTAACTGAAACTGTACTTAATTATAAACAAAAAATTAAATAAAAAAACTATAATAAAAAACTATAATAAATATATTAACTACAAGCGTTAAATTTAATCATTTACATTTCCAACAGGAAAATAAATTATGATGTAATTTTTTCTGTCTTATTTGACTCTTAACTCTAAACATAATGACTATGGTGGGGAAACACGGAAAACACTAACACTTAGTTGAGACAAAGATCGGGAAGCAGTGTTTCAGCTAGAATAATAGTTAAAAACAAGAAAAACAGGAACCAAAAGCCTCGGCCCATGGTGTAATGTTAATTTTTATTTGTCATTAGTTGGTATAATAAAGAAATAATAATTTTGTTATCAAATTTTCTGGCAGCTCAGAGACTTAGTGTTCTTTACCTTTAGACCCATGATGCATACAATACCAATAAATAGAGAGTAAATTGTTGTATTTTACCCAAGTTGTTGTAAGTTGCGGTATTTTTTTCTAAATCCAGTCACACTAGTAAGTAAAAGTGAAAGTAGCCAGATTAAAAACTATATTAACCAGTGAGAGAGCTGGGACACAAAGGTTAACAGTGTATTACATCGGGGTCACTCCATCTTCTCTCTTATACATGCTTTAAAACACTAAACGTCACAGATGGACACTATGCAAGATAAGATAAGTCTTTATTGTCGTTGCACAGTCATACTTAGTACAATAGTACAACGAAATGCAGAACCCAGGCTGTGGAACTCTCTACCCCCGGATTTAAGAAACACTGGTTCTCTCCCTCAGTTTGAATCTCAACTCAAAATCTATCTGTTCAAGTCTGCATATTCACTGTAAACATATTGTTTATTTTATCTTTTTTTATTGTTCTTCATTTTGTTCTACTATGTGTTTTAGTCTATTGTTAAGTGTCCTTGTGTGTCTTGAGAGGAGCTTTTAAATTAAATTTTTTATTATTATTATTTTTATGCATTATAGTGAACTGTTAACAGTTACTAAACAATATTATTAATCCACTCTCTCTTAGCAGTCTACATTCATTTAAATGTATGAATTCAGTGTATAAATATTATAAATAAGTGCTTACATATTCAAGGTTTTTTAATAAGATAACGTAAGTTTGTAACTGAGAATTGATAAAAACGTATTTAAGTGTGAGAAAGTAAAAGGCGTTTTAAGGACTAGCTGAAATTACTGAACTCCCATAAGGTTGATTCTCTTCATCTGGACGTAGCGTTTTCAGTGGCAGAAAAGTTTCATTACTCAGCCGAGTGACTTCTTCAGTCGTTGGATGAGTGATGAAACGTCTCTCTCACTGAAAATGCTACGTCCAGATGAACAGACTCAACTTTTTGGGATTTACTTACCAGGAGTGACTGTACATGCATCAAGATTCTTCCTAAACTACTAAAAATTAAATAAGTTTTTATCACCATTCATTTTTTCATGTATTTTTCTTTTTTAACAATGCAATTTTAATAAACTTTTTTTATGAAAGTAACAAGGGATTATACTTTCACATTAAATGTAGTAAGGTCTTTAGTTATTTCACATAAGTTTAAATTAAACGTGAAATTGTACATTTCATTTTTGGAACATTCTGGTCTGCATAAATGTAACAATTGTAAGTTGTTTGGGTGCAAACACTTGTAAAAACCCAACTAGTAATTGTTCCTTTTAAACATGGACTTTAGAGTCTAAATTTATAAAGCCCCACTGCACATTTGCTTAAGTGAAGTCAAAGTTTGCTACATGTTTATTTCATGTTCAGTTCATAATTATGACTTCAGGGATCCTTACATTGTGTCTGTCTCTAATTCTTCTTCTTCTTTTTTTTTTTAATTTATATTTTTTTTTATTAAGGTTCAAAAGCAGGCATTCACAGTATGTACATCATGTAAGCATACTTCTTGCTTAGGTTATCTGCCTTAGATACCGAAATAGTATTTTAATTTACATCCGAGTCATAAAGAGAAAATATTTACAACTATAGAAGCAATTGAAACAATCACATAATCCGAAATAAGAAAACAAACAAAACCAACAAACCTACAAACAAAACAAAAAAACAACAACAAAAAAAAAACAAAAAAACAAACAAAACGGATGTGTTGGTAGGGGCTGATCCTATAAATATATACTCTCATACATCACAGTTATTGGTTTGTAAAAATAAAATCTGGCCTATGAGGCGTGATATATTTGACCCAGTTTTCCCAGTATGATGTAAATTTCTCCAGCTTGTGGTTAACAGAAGCTGTTATCTTTTCCATGTTATAGATTTCCATTGTGATTTCCATCCATGTACTTATGTTTGGGCTCTCCGGGGATAAACATTTTCTGGTGATACTCTTTTTACAGGCCACCAGTAGAACATTTACTAAATGTTTATCATATTTAGGCCATTCCTGAGGTATATATCCAAAGAACATAGTCTTACTCTCGAGGGGTATTTCGCATTTAAAGATATCCTGTAAGGCATTATGTATTTCTCTCCAATAATCCCTCAAGATAGAGCAGTCCCAAAAAATGTGGTAGTGATTTGCACTTTGATTTCCACAGTTCCTCCAACAAGCAGGGGAGTTATCATCATAATGAGACTTCTGAGAAGGTGTTATAAAATATCTAATTATGCACTTCCAACCGAATTCCCTCCACTTTTGTGAGCTGGTACACATCCACTGATACCTCCATATTGCCGTCCATTCTTCCTCTAATATTTTTATCCCTCCTTCCTTCTCCCATTTTGTTCTAATATATGAAGTCGAATGTGGTTTCAAATCCATTAGACCCTTATACAGACATACAATTCTATCAATAGTTTCTGAGTTATAGCTTTTTATAAACAATTCCATCGAGCGTGTGTTTATCATTGTTACATTTCTCATCTTCGTGTCAGCATAGTGCCTTAACTGCAAATATCGATAGAAGTCTTGTTTTTCTAATGAAAATGTCTTTCTAAGCGTGTCAAAGCTGAACAATTTTCCATCTTTCATTATACTACGCAGGGCTGTTATGCCCTTACCTGTCCAGTCCTTGAATCTAGAATCCAATTCATTAGGCTTGAACTCTGAGTCGTAAGCACACCATTTAAGAACTGTAATATTGGTCTCGAGTTTATATTCCTTTATAATAGTTTTCCATGTTTTAAGGGTCCTTTTCACCCACAGGTTATCAATGTTTTTTATATAGGTTTGTAGATTATTGTCAGCTAGAATTGCCTGAATAGGAATAGACAGCATTTGTTCCTCAATGGTTTTCCATTGGGCAGTGTATGATGGGTTACACCAGCATATTATTGCTCTCATCTGCGCTGCAAAGTAGTAGTATCTGAGGTCAGGGAGGCCCCATCCTCCCTTTTGCTTAGCCAGCTGTAGAGTTTTGAGGCGAAGCCTTGGTCTTTTACGTTGCCATATATATCTAGATAACATTTTGTCCCACTCATTAAATTGACTTTGGTTAATCTCTATTGGTAGGGTTTGAAATAGATACAAAAATCTTGGCAATACATTCATTTTAATAGAATCAGTTCTTGAATTAAAGCTAAAGAAAGGAATTAAGTTCCATCTTACTATATCTTCCTTTATTTTTTTGTATAAGGGTAGGTAATTCTGTTCAAATAATTTTGTAAGATCTTTCGGTAAATTTATGCCTAAATATTTAAAAGACTCCGTTTGCCATACCAGGGGATAACTACATTTTATTTCTTCTGGTGGGCTATAATTATATAAGAGTAGCTGGGCTTTACCTATATTAATTTTGTAGCCTGATAATTGGCCGTATTGTTCAAATGATTGCATCAGTTTAGGTAAAGAATATGTTGGGTGTCCAAGGTAGACCAAAATGTCATCCGCATAGCAAGCCAGTTTATATTGCGTCCCTTTAATAAAAATTCCCTTAATGTCTTCGTTTTGCCTAATGAATTGAGCTAGTGGTTCCAAGTATAATGCGAAAAGTAACGGTGACCATGCACAGTCCTGTCTAGTGCCCCTTTTTAGGGTAAAACTGTTAGATAGGCATCCATTAATTTTAATCCTGGCTGTAGGATTGTCATATAGTGCTTGTATAGTTTTAATAATCGTATCATGAAAGCCAAATTTATATAATACCCTGTAAAGGAACTTCCAGTTGACGGAATCAAAGGCTTTTTCAGCGTCTACACTCATCACAATTGCTTTGATTTTATGTTTTTGTATATGGTCCATAATATGTAATGTCTTTCGTATATTGTCCTGTGTTTGGCGTTGATGTATGAAACCCGTTTGGTCGTTACATATCAATGTTGGTAGGAACTCTTCTAGCCGTTTGGCCATGATAGATGTGAAAAGTTTATAGTCTAAGAAGGGAGATTGGCCTGAAAGATCCACATTCCATTTTTATCTTTGCCTTCTTTTGGTATAACTGAGATAATTGCCTCCTTCCAGCTGGGGGGCATTTGTGCCTTTTTCAAAACCCAATTCAATGTAGGCAGTAAAACAGGTATCAATTCCTTTTTAAATTCTTTATACCACTCTGCCGTGTAACCATCTGGTCCTGGTGATTTACTTAATTTAAGCCTATTAATTGCAGCTTTTAATTCTTCTTCAGTTATGTTCATTATCATTGCTTGATTTTGTTCTTCATCTAAAGTGGGTAAGTCTAGAGGGTTCAGGAAGCTATCAATCTGAGCTTCAGTCCCGCCAGGGGCTTCCGAGTATAGGGTTTTATAGAATCTTTCAAAGGCTTCCTGTATTTCATTTAATTTATTTTTTATCACTTTTGTACTTGGGTCCTTAATTTTATAAATTGTATTTTCCGCTGTCTTTTTTTTCAATTTCCACACCAATATTTTGGTAGATTTAATGCCACTTTCATAGTGTCTCTGTTTCAAAAACATTAAATCTTTCTTGATTTCTTGTGTGGCTAGATTGTTAATTTCGTTCCTAATGTTTTTGATTTCCCTTAATATATCCTGTGCTAAGTCCCTTTTATGTCTTCTTTCTAGTTCCTTTAGTCTCTTATTCAACTCCTCTAGTTTTCTATTCTTATCTTTTTTCCTAAATGAAGTTATTGCTATAATTTTCCCTCTTAGTACCGCCTTCAAAGTATCCCATAGTATGGGAGGTGGTACTTCTCCAGTATCATTGAACTCTAAGAAGAGACTAATTTCTGATTTAATTTGTGCCTTAAAAGGCGAATCATTCAATAGACTTGAGTTCAATTTCCATGTATTATTTTTTAACCGTAGGTTAAAATCAATGGATAAGTATATTGGTGCATGGTCACTTATATCTATCGTCCCAATTCCACAAGTATGTATTTTATCCTTATCTTTACCAAATGTTATAAAATAATCTATCCTTGTATAAAGAGAGTGTGGAGCAGAGTAGTAAGTATAGTCCCTTCTATTAGGAAAAAGGTCTCGCCATATGTCAATTAATCCTACCTCCTCAAAAAGTGCATTCACTTTGATATATGGTGATTTCCTATCATACGTTTTCCTGCTAGACGAGTCTAATTTTGGCTGTAGGTGTATATTTAAATCCCCTCCACAAATCAAAAGGCCTTCTGTTTCTGTTACCATAATATTAATGATCCTTTGGAAGAAACTAATATCACTCTCTGGCGGAGCATAAACATTTAAAAGGGTGATCAAATTCCCATCTATTTTTCCTTTTACTAGAATAAATCTACCCTCTTTATCACCCATTTCAGATACTTTTTCAAAGTTTAATTTACTTGAAATAAGGATTGCAACTCCTCCTATGTCCTGATTTGTATGAAGAAAAAAACAAATTAGTAAAACCCATTCTCTTTAATTTTACGTGCTCTTTATCTGTCAAGTGGGTATCCTGTAAGTAGACTATATGGGCTTGTTCTGCTTTCACTTTAGTTAAGATTTTAGTACGTTTAATTGGATTTAACAGCCCATTAACATTGAAAGATAGAAATTTTACTTTATCACTAGCCATATGTAATCAACATATGTCCATGGAACAAATAAAATGAAACTTATCAGATCTACTCCCTAAACAAACAAAGATATCAAACATAGGTAACAAGTAGAAAAAAAAACTGTGGTTCCAAGGCTGGGGTCTCTAATAAGTGACCCTGGGTAGAGCTAGAAAAAGCGTCTAGCTGTGAGGGAAAGCCTCTCCCATATATGGGCTGAGGGCCCCCGCCATGGCACTTGAGGCGAAAGAAAACAAAGTCGTTGTTCATTACACAGAAAGTGTGTCTTTATGCATCCCTCGCTTATATCTATATAATCTCATCCAATTGGGGTAGAGATATACACACAAACATTCTCCCAATCCTCTGCTGTATCATCCATGTGCTCTCTGGCAAACTTCAGACGGGCCTGGACATGCACTGGCTTCAGCAGCGGAACACGTCTGGCACTGCGGGATTTGATTCCCTGCCGTTGTAGTGTGTTACTGATGGTGACCTTTGTTACTTTGGTCCCAGCTCTCTGCAGGTCATTCACCAGGTCCCGTGTGGTTCTGGGATCTTTGCTCACCGTTCTCATGATCATTTTGACCCCACGGGATGAGATCTTGCGTGGAGCCCCAGATCGAGGGAGATTATCAGTGGTCTTGTATGTCTTCCATTTTCTGATGATTGCTCCCACAGTTGATTTTTTCACACCAAGCTGCTTGCCTATTGTAGAGTCACTCTTCCCAGTCTGGTGCAGGTCTACAATACTTTTCCTGGTGTCCTTCGAAAGCTCTTTGGTCTTGGCCATGGCGGAGTTTGGAGTCTGACTGTTTGAGGCTGTGGACAGGTGTCTTTTATACAGATGATGAGTTCAAACAGGTGCCATTCATACAGGTAACGAGTTGGGGACAGAAAAGCTTCTTACAGAAGACGTTACAGGTCTGTGAGAGCCAGAGATTTTCCTTGTTTGAGGTGACCAAATACTTATTTTCCACCCTAATTTACGAATAAATTCTTTACAAATCCTACCATGTGAATTCATGGATTTTTTTTCACATTCTGTCTCTCACAGTTGAAGTGTACCTCTGGTGCAAATTACTGACCTCTGTCATCATTTTAAGTGGGGGAACTTGCACAATCGGTGGCTGACTAAATACTTTTTTGCCCCACTGTATCCTTAAATGTTCTCGTCGGGATCTTCCTTCATAGTTGTTAAGGTTCAAAATATTGGGGATGGACACCAGAGGAAAAACCCACAATAACAACACTGGTCCGGTCGGGTTGAGTCAAACGATGATTTAATGATCACACACGTGGGAGATGGACACTGTATGCAGACAGTCTCAGATCTCGTCTCAAAAAACACATCACCATAGTTTTATGAAATCAGGGTATTAGAACGCCCCTTCATGCGTAGTGACAGGTGTAATACAATCAATGTTGACAATTTTATTTAACACAAAGAATAACATTGTCTCCTTCCCGAGGGCAGACGCTGACTGCCCCCGTCTCCTGGAACCGTCTGTACCCTGCTAAGACACAACATGGCAGCTACAAGGACTCTTTCATTTGTTAAGACCATCAGTGTGTATTGCTCTAAATCAAGTATATAATATTAAATGAATATTGCTGGATCAGCTACTTCTACTTAAAACATATTAAAACATGACTAAGCACAAAATCACCAAGAATAACATCTTATAAGTGCTGTGTAAGCGCGTGCGGCCTTCCAAGCTCAAAGCCTTTGCCCTCCATAGATCAGCCAGACTCGCGCTGGCTGTAGCTTTAACCTTTAATTAACTTGAGCACAACTCTAAAATAAGCAACAAACTGCAATGTGTATGGAATGATCAGGGTTACATCTGCAATGGAAAATCATGTTATTATTCTGGTACCTGCAAGGAAAAAGATCAAACTGAAATTATAGCCATCACTGTAAATGCAAAAGATAATGTAAGGTCAAAAACTTCAATTTATGCTTAATGCAAAGCTGGTTATATACTTCTAATGAACTAATAATGCCATATTAAAATATTAAATGATAATGAGAAAAACATCCCCTCCTTATTTTACAATTCCCTCTGTTGACCTCTGGAGAATCCAGAGGTCACAAACAGTTGTGTCCCTCCTTGGCCTACACATTCAGTTCTACATGCATCATTGGCATCATGGACATTGGAGTAGTGACTCCAGGGTCCACTGCCCTCACAGACATACTTTTGAACATTCTTCTGGCACAAGGGATGAGACAACAACAAATAACCATAATACCCACCACAACAGACAAAGAAAACATGACCGAAGCGATAACCCCCTTCCACCGTCCGAACACTGAGGTCAGCCAGCCTTCTAACGGATTACCAACACCTGAGTGATCATGCATAGTTTCAGAAAGGCTCTTTAGGCCCTCCAGAGCCTTGGTTACCGACCCATCTGGAGCAGTATTGTTTGGAATAAAGGTGCAACACTGATCGGCAAACATAGAACACACGCCCCCTTTTTCCGCTAACAACATGTCAAGGGCCATTCTATTCTGCACTCCCATTAACGAGGTCGGACCCACCTGCTCCGCCAACCCCTCCATGCCGTCTCTGGTCAGGTTAGAGAGCCTCAGCACATTGTAATGAACATAATTAATCCTATCTACATTCTTGTTTGGGGTCACTGGAAAGAAAGCAGAAATTATTGGAATATTTTCAAACCCGGCTGCTATTTGGTCAACAAGTTTAAATTCATTTGGAACCCCCCTGGGCACTCCAATGGAGTCGATCCAGGTGGGGGAATTCATTCTAGGGTCATAAACATTTATGTCATGTATTCCTCTCTTCCTCAAAATGTGTCTTTTGCGCCTGGCTGCCAAAGTGCGCGTATTGTGTGAGGGAATTGATTTTACCTTATTTCCGATTAGCATAAGTGGCGCTCCTAGTCTCACCATCGCGCACGTCCCCACGCTCCCAAGAGGAACACGAACCAGTAGAGTCCTGTGCCCGCAATAGTAATACAGCCCGCTCCTAGCCCAAGTCCCAATTAGGGTGGCTGCATCACTCACATTGTTGGTGGTCCTCCCAATCTGGGTGACCGAACACCAACTGGGGTCAATTTCCCCCAACCGATATTTAACTTTATCTGTGGAAAACTTAAAGCACGTATAATTATCTTTCCGGGGCATAAACGGCCCTACTTGCGTGAGCTTGCCAATAGGGGGAAATAGACTGGACAACACAGTGCAGTTCCCCGTATTCACAGCTCCTCCTCTGATTTTTTCACACCAAGCTGCTTGCCTATTGTAGATTCACTCTTCCCAGTCTGGTGCAGGTCTACAATACTTTTCCTGGTGTCCTTCGAAAGCTCTTTGGTCTTGGCCATGGCGGAGTTTGGAGTCTGACTGTTTGAGGCTGTGGACAGGTGTCTTTTATACAGATGATGAGTTCAAACAGGTGCCATTCATACAGGTAACGAGTGGGGGACAGAAAAGCTTCTTACAGAAGACGTTACAGGTCTGTGAGAGCCAGAGATTTTCCTTGTTTGAGGTGACCAAATACTTATTTTCCACCCTAATTTACGAATAAATTCTTTACAAATCCTACCATGTGAATTCATGGATTTTTTTTTCACATTCTGTCTCTCACAGTTGAAGTGTACCTCTGGTGCAAATTACTGACCTCTGTCATCATTTTAAGTGGGGGAACTTGCACAATCGGTGGCTGACTAAATACTTTTTTGCCCCACTGTATCCTTAAATTTTCTCGTCGGGATCTTCCTTCATAGTCAAGTAACTTATTTTCTTGTTGATCCATGACTTTTATCATCTTATTCAGCGTCTGTTCCAAATTTTGAACACGGTCTTCCACTTTTTCAATTCGTACCTCTGCCTCCGTTATTTTTTGATTAACGCTGATAATCTCTGATTTAATACCAGTTAATTGTTCTTTTATGTCTTTTCGGAAGTCCCGAATCTCCTCCAAGATTTTTGTCAAACTTACGTCGGCACTTGAGGGAGCTGGGTTAGCATTAGCTTCGCCTTCTTGTCCCTTCGTAAGAGAGCTGCTCCTCGAATTTTCTGCATCTGCAGTTTCTGCGGCGGTGGTTTCTTTGTTTGCACACGTCTTCCCCATTCTTGCCCCTCTCATCTGTTCGAGTATTATTTGTAGGTCTAGTATTTGATGGTCTGAAGGGACGAAATAACTATTTTCACGAGGGAGCTATTACTTTAGGCCGCCATTCAGGATGGTGACGTCACCGGAACTCAAGCCAACTTCGAGAAATAAAATCCCTGTCTCTAATTCTTGATGATTTCTTCACAGCGTGGACCAGCAGACCTCAGGAGCTCCTAAAGGCCGGTCTGCCCACGATCATCAAACACACCTGGACTCCATATTTATGGTCTGTACATGCACAACAGTTATTCTGGCATCTATACGGTTCAGTCATTTCTATGCTGCACTTGTAGTCCAGCACATTGTTAGTGTTTACAACATGAATCTGATTGGCTTGATGATTTCAGTTTGATTGGATATTCACAGAGTATTGTGTTCTAGCTGCTGGAGGACAACATCATCGCTTTTGTGAAGAGTGAGCTGAAAAAGATACAGAAGGTTCTGAGTCCAGATTACCCACAATGCTTAGAGAATCAAAGAGAGGTTGATGAGTTGTTGGAGGGTGAGGATGAAGAGGAGAGGAAGAGAAGTAGAGAAGCATTTCTGAAGATCACACTGCACTTCCTGAGGAGAATGAAGAAGGAGAGGCTCGCTGACTGTTTGCAGTGCAGTAAGAATATTTCTCTAAAGGCTTAAACAGAGACTTGCTCAGCATAAATAATTTATAACTAGTTTATGCTACCTTTGCTAGATTTCCACCAAATGCTGTACATATTTGATCAGTTACTATGGACCTGTGCTTTGTCTGCTTTCTGTTTCTGACCGTCTCTGGCTTTGGGCTCCCTCCTCCCAGCATCAAGCTTCGCTTTTGGCTGGTTTTAGCCTAAGTAGATTCGATTTTCAAATGTACCTCACCATCCAAGCAAGCTAATAACACCAACAGACTTCTTTAAAGTAGAATTACGTTTTTTTTTGTTTTTGTTTTTGTTTTTACAAATGGTACATTGGCACCATTTGTAAAAAATAAAATGGTGCCAATGTACTTAAATGAAGTCACATGCTTCATTTATGCCAAGCTTTTGGTTTTTTTGTAATGAAAGGCTGATTTTATTTGCACTTCAACAAGAATCAAAATGACAATTATTCTGCGTCAGCCAAGAGTAAAACACTTTTGTGTGTCAGTATTATGATGTAAATTCTCTTTAAGTACAGGGTGTTCTTTGTTCTTTCAGAATCTCCTTCCATGTGCCAACAGAATCTCAAATCTACTCTGAAAAAGAAGTTCCAGTGTGTGTTTGAGGGGATCGCTAAAGCAGGAAATCCAACCCTTTTGAATCAGATCTACACAGAGCTCTACATCACAGAGGGGGGGACTGCAGAGGTCAATGAAGAACATGAGGTCAGACAGATTGAAAAAAATTCCAGAAATCCAGACAGACCAGAAGCAACAATTAGACAAGAAGATATTTTTAAAGGCTTGCCTGGAAAAGAGGAACCAAAAATAGTGCTGACAAAAGGAGTGGCTGGCATTGGGAAAACAGTGTTAACACAGAAGTTCATTCTGGACTGGGCTGAAGGCAAAGCCAACCAGGACATCCAGTTCATATTTCCATTCACTTTTAGAGAGCTGAATGTGCTGAAAGAGGAAAAGTTCAGCTTGGTGGAACTTGTTCATCACTTCTTTACTGAAACCAAAGAAGCAGGAATCTGCAGCTTTGAAGACTTCCAGGTTGTGTTCATCTTTGATGGTCTGGATGAGTGTCGACTTCCTCTGGACTTCCACAACACTGAGCTCATAACTGACCCTAGAAAGTCCACCTCAGTGGAAGTGCTGCTGACAAACCTTATAAGAGGGAAACTGCTTCCTTCTGTTCACCTCTGGATAACCACACGACCTGCAGCAGCCAATCAGATTCCTTCTGACTGTGTTAACATTCTGACAGAGGTCAGAGGGTTCACTGACCCTCAAAAGGAACAGTACTTCAAGAAGAGGTTCTCAGATGACAAGCTATCTGATAAAGTTCTCTCACATATGAAGACATCACGAAGTATTCACATCATGTGCCACATCCCAGTCTTCTGCTGGATCACTGCTACAGTTCTGGAGGATGTGCTAAAAACCAGAGAGGGAGGAGAGCTTCCCAAGAACTTGACTGAGATGTACATTCACTTCCTGGTGGTTCAGACAAAACTGAGCAACATTAAGTATAATCAATATAGTAAATTTGAACCAGATAAACACTGGAGTCCAGAGAGCAGGAAGATGGTTGAGTCTCTGGGAAAACTGGCTTTTAATGAGCTGCAGAAAGACAACCTGATCTTCTATGAATCAGACCTGACAGAGTGTGGCATTGATATTAAAGAAGCCTCAGTGTACTCAGGAGTGTTCACACAGCTCTTTAGAGAGGAGAGAGGACTGTACCAAGACAAGGTGTTCTGCTTCATCCATCTGAGTGTTCAGGAGTTTCTGGCTGCTCTTCATGTCCATCTGACCTTTATTAAGTCTGGTATCAATCTGATGGAAGAACAACAATCAACTTTCCAAAGAGAAAACCTTTTTTACCAGTGTAGTGTGGATAAGGCTTTAGAGAGTCCAAATGGGCACCTGGACTTGTTTCTTCGATTCCTTTTCGGTCTGTCACTGCAGAGCAATCAGATTCTCCTTCGAGGTCTGCTGACACAACCAGGAAGTGGCTCACCGACCAAAGAGGAAACTGTCCAGTACATCAAGATAAAGATCGAGGAAATCCCTTGTCCAGAGAAAAGCATCAACCTGTTCCACTGTCTGAATGAACTGAATGATCGTTCTCTAGTGGAAGAGATCCAAAAGTCCCTGAGATCAGGAAGTCTCTCCACAGATAAACTATCTTCTGCTCAGTGGTCAGCTCTGGTCTTCATCTTACTGTCATCAGAAGAAGATCTAGATGTGTTTGACCTGAAGAAATACTCTGCTTCTGAGGTTGCACTTCTGAGGCTGCTACCAGTGGTCACGGCCTCTAAGAAAGCTCTGTAAGTGGGTACAGATATTGGTTTGGGTATTTTGGTTCATGTGATAGTTGTTAAAACCAGATTTTTTTTCTCCTTTTCTTTTAAATATGTGTTTATTTATTCTCCTATGTTTTTCCAGACTGAGTGGCTGTAACCTTACAGAACGAAGTTGTGACGCTCTGTCCACAATTCTCAGCTCTCCATCCTGTAGACTCAGAGAGCTGGACTTGAGTAACAATGACCTGCAGGACAAAGGAGTCAAGGCACTATCCAGAGGTCTGGAAAGTCCACATTGCGCCCTGGAAACTCTTAGGTCAGTTCAATATCTTCTGTTTTACTGAGTTGCTTTAAAAATGAACATTTATGTATTTACTTTTTTTCATTGTCATTGCACCTCATATTTGTTTTCCAAAATCTCAATTTAAGAAAATGTACTTGGTTTAGTCATATGCATTATGACATTTAAAAAAAAAACAAGAAAAAGAAAAAGAAACAAAAAAGTGTGTGTGTATTTCTCTTTATTGTACAGCTGGGTGACGATTGTTTGATCAGAGAAGGTAATTTGGGGTTTAGTGTCAAAGGTGACTAGGTCACCCAGTATTTGTCCACAGTGATTCTGGAGCATCTGAAAGTCTGCTAGTGATGGGAAATGCTCTTTTCAGTTTGAATACACTGTTTGGGTTTGTCCATCAGCAGATTCAGAGGTAAGCCAAATGGGTGTGGATAATATGTAATATAATATAGAATAACCTCAATCTGCAACAGTTGCTGCACAGACAATGGAGCTCTTTCTCTAAGATTCACAGATTGCAGTATTGTTTCATTTTTGTATTATTTAAATTTTATTTTATTTCACTTTGCAGCTTGTTCTTTTCACTCTATAAGTTTTTCCCTTACTGGGATATTTTAAATCGCTTTTATTTAATTGTGTTATTCTACTTCATTTATGGCCTTTTTAAATAGATTTTGTTTAATGCATTGGCTCCTGTGACACCCTTTTCCAACTCCCTGGATAAAAGAAGTATAATATATCTTATCTCATAAAATTTAATATATCCTAGTTAATGGTAGTTTTGCGTTTGCAGGTTGACAGGCTGCATGATCACGCATGAAGGGTGTATTGCTCTGGCCTCAGCTCTGAACTCCAACCCCTCCTCCCATCTGAGAGAGGTCGACCTGTCCTACAATCACCCTGGAGACACAGGAGTGAAACTTTTGGCTGCTGAGTTGAATGATCCACACTGGAGAATAGAAAATCTCAGGTCAGCAATCACCCTGATTAAAAACATGAAAAAGTCCTCCTCCGCATCTACATGCAAACTTAACTAGGATTAGGATTTTCAGTAGTTCTGTGATATGCAAAGATTTCTTTTGCAGACTATTTGCTCTTAGTTGTGTTTACCAAAGGGATACTTCACAAATATTACAACAATCTTTCTATATTTGGTGTTTTGCTTTATTTAACTTTATCTGCATCTTAGTGTTTAGAAGTATTTGCGACGTACCATAACAAAGGAAGATAATAATTTCTCCTCCCATATCTTGCAGAGCTGACCCAGTTGGAATCGAGTGGTTAAAATCAAGTCTGAGGAAGTGTAAGTGCTTTTTTTGTTTTTTCTAATGTACTATGTTTATACTTCCCCTGTTGAGCTCTCTCCCCCACTTTCAATGAGTCATAGTTTTTCTTTTGAATTACTTTCTCTTATTCATCATGATATAGCATTTTGTGCATTCTTGCGTAGTAAATGTTACTGTATAATGGTAAATGGCCTGTATTTGTATAGCGCTTTACTAGTCCCAATCAGACGAGGCTGCTGGACACTGGCGCCAGGGGGCCCTCTGACCACCACCAGTAGGCAATGGGTGAAGTGTTTTGCCCAAGGACACAACGACCGAGACTGTCTGACCCAGGGCTCAAACCGGCAACCTTCCGATCACAAGGCGAACTCCCAGCTCTTGAGCCACGATCGCCCCTCTGCTTTAATGCAACATTAAAACCAACATTTTATATATTGTATTATTTGTGCTTCATCAACCACATCAGGGCTGAATGTTAAGTCCCGTTCTTTTAATTCATACATGGAGGGGATGGATCGCAAACCTTTTTAATTTAGAGTTTTGATCTTGAACGTCTTGATTCTTTTCAAACCATTTGCAGTTTTCGGTACTGCATATGTTGAGCTTGTTTCCCTTAAGTATTTTCTCATGTCATATCAAATATGAGTCCACCGACATGTCCTCAAACGTCCCCAGTGGCAGGCTACAACACACTGGAGGAGGTAGTTTTACCCCAGATGGAAACATCACTTACTAAAAAAATAGACTTAGCCAAAAATCAACTTAATGCAGTTTAAATATAGATATACATGAAAAACAGGAAACTTTAGACAATATTAACCAAAGATTTTTATGCTCTTTTTGGTAGATTTCTGTGAATTCACGCTGGACCCAAACACAGCTCACAAATTCCTCAAATTATCCGAAAGCAACAAAAAAGTGACAGACCTGAGAAAGGAGCACCCGTATCCTGACCACCCAGAGAGATTTGATTACTGGCCTCAGGTGCTGTGTGAAAATGGTGTGACTGGTCGCTGTTACTGGGAGGTCGAGTGGGTTGGAAAGGTTTATATTGCAGTAAGCTACAGAGGGATCGGAAGGAACGGAGACATTGATGCCTCAAAATTTGGAGGCAATGAGCAGTCCTGGTGTCTGACCTGCACTGATGGAGGGTATAGCGCCTGGCACAACAACAGCGGGACTCCCATTACAGTAACGTCATTATCTAATGTTTCTCACAGAGTAGCAGTGTATGTGGACTGTCCTGCTGGCACTCTGTCCTTCTACAGAGTCTCCTCTGACACTCTGATCCACCTCCACACCTTCAACACCACTTTCACTGAAACTCTTTATCCTGGGTTTGGTTATGGGGTGAAGTTGAACTCATCAGCCTTTCTGTGCACACTGTAGACCAGAAGCATGGACAGAAAACTCACTGGTTCCATTAATACTGTTTAACCTTAAAACTGATGAAGATTGTGAAATATGATTTTGGAATGAAAACTGACAGAACCAAGTTTGAACAAAAACCCAGAGTGAGATGAGTGTCACTGAACTTTTCATTTCACTTTTATTTATATAGTGCCAAATCACAACAACAGCTGCCTATATTATATATTTATATTGTAATGTAAAGACATTATAATAATAAGGGTCTTTTAGACTTTAAAATCTTGGAAAAGGTCAACTTTCAAACCAGGTACTGTACACTGCTCTGTTTATGTTTGTTGTGTTTACCTTCATTTTGTATTTATTTTAATTTAATTAGTTTTAATGCTGTAAGAAAATAATTTCACAATTCTGGGCTAAAGACTATTTTGTCTTTATGAAATTTGTTTATACACTGTTAATACATATAGTTTTATTTGTCTCTCATCTTGTTTGTTTGTTTATTATACTGCCTTTTTTTATTTTGCAGTAGTAATAGTAACAGTAGTAGATGATAGTAGTAGCATAACAGTGCCTAATGTTTGGGGTAAGTAACAGTAGCATCTGTAATGGAATATAAAGAGATTTAAATCTATAGGCTACAGCAAAAGTGTTTTTGTTGATGTTTTTAAACAGTTCACCAGAACATGTGGTCTTCATGTTTGAAACTCTGTATGTTAATGAACATACTGATGCTGTGTAATGTAGGTAAACAAGGGTTTTGCTCTTTTTTTTCTGTGTGAGGCTACAGGTTCTTCTTAAAATCTGCCACAGTCGTATTAACAGTTGCATTTCAATATGGTCTGCATAGCTCTGATGGGGGGGTGAACTATATGAAAATCACTCTGTGTGCACTGCTGAGAAAAGAATCCCTTTTGTGAAGAGTTGCAGGACAGAGACAAAGTTTTAGCACTACACTCACATCTTTGAGTCGTACACCCATCCCATTTATATTTTTCTGACCTTTCCCCCTGAATCCAGGTAAACACTCAAACCATCACAAATCCCAGTGTTAAATTTACTGCATGCCACAAATATTATTATTAATGTAAAATGTGAAATACATTATAGGTCTGCCATAAAAAGACTTGCTGTGACCATGCCTCTCAGTCACAAAAATGACACTACACCACTTGAAAATTCCAGCCGTAGTTTTTTAATGCCTGAACATGTTTGTTTCTCTGGTGCGGACTGTTAGTAAATCGAGCCGCTGTCTGTTAAAGTGAGCTGATGGATTTCCAGCGTTAAAATCTTTTTGCTCAAACCAGAGGAATCGTCCCATAATGACCACAAGTACAGTCCCACAGCTCTGCAACACCACAAATGGCGCATTACTGTTTCATCATCAGAGGAACTCTCTCTCAGTTATCTGTTTAAAATACGATGAACGTTCACTGAAGCTCTAGTAAAACTAATATCAACTGTGAACGAGTTTGACATAAATTGGGGAGTTGTCGCTCTCTGCTGGTAAAACTTTGAACTACATTCTGATATAAATGACTGGCTTTCATTAAATATGTAGGACGTTCTGCATTTATTTTGCTCCCTGTGAAGCTTTGCTGCTCCCCAAAAACCCAACTTCAGTTCAGAACTTAATCAAGGATGCAGCTCACACAAAACAACAGTAA